>NC_056733.1:879046706-879106706 GCF_019279795.1 Protopterus annectens
GAACTGAGCTGGGTGTAGAGTTTGGAGATTACCTATGCCCTTGCTAATAAAGTCCATAATGATTTTTCCTATGGCCTTGCAGATCAGGCTAGTCAAACTTATGGGCCTATAATTCCCAGGGTCGGTTGATGATCCCCTTCTGTGCAGAGAGATTACTGTTGCTGTCTTCCATTCCACTGGAGCATAGCCAGTTCTCAGGCTGTGGTTAAACAGGGATCCAAGTGGGTCTGCTAGGTCATGTTTTAAGTTGTTTAAAAGGCAACCTGGGATGTTGTCTGGTCCCATTGATGCTGTGTGTTTGGGCTTTGAGAGTGCCGAGATAGGCTAAGGAATGGTGGCAGGTATATTTTGGGGGTGACTGGAGGGGACAGGGGGTGTCTTCTCTAAATCTATCATCTAGCAGGTTGGCTATTACCGCCAGTTGAGTATAGGTAGCGCCATCCACAACTAGTTCAGCACATAGCTGGGTGCTCTCTTTTAGATTTCAGACATAGTTAAAGAATGCCTTTGTGATTATCCTTAGCTATTGCTTTTACCTTGCACAGTTCAAAAGAAGTCTTCACCTCCTTGTACTCCATTTTGAATGTACCCAGCATTGAGTACAGTGCCCCCTTTGGGATGTACCTTTCTATGCATATCAAAGGTACTGAAAAGTCCCCAGAGGCTTGTAATTTAAATGATCAGGGGTCTAAAAGAGCTGAACTTCAAAGAGTGGAATCTTTATACATATATTCAGCTTCATATTATTTATGTATTATTTTCCTCATGTAGTGCAGGATGGCTGGTGATGCTATACAACTGGGTAAGGATGGTTTTACTGCACAGAAGAACAATCCTCAGAGATGCCTTTCAGAAGCATGCCCTAGCTCTTCTGGGTCCTGGTGGTGGTACTTAGCAAGTGGGAAAGGTGCTAGGGGGATACTGTCAGAGAAGTGAAGGTCATGGAGTGGATTGTGGCCACATAGTTCAGGCCTGCAGCACGTGTCATGGACATTAGGGACGATGCACATCAGTGTGTAAGAGCTACAATGGAGGTAAGAACACAAGAGGTTTTACTGTTCCTTTGTCACATGACCTTCTATGATCTATGTAAATGATAGGATACAGATTAGACTTTCTGCTACGTTACCAGGTCAGTAGCATGCATTTCAGCATATAGGATTAGATGCTGATAACAGTACTGTGACTCCAATGAATAATCACATATATGTCACACACACATTTGCATGTATCCTAACATCAAAGAAAATCAAACTCATGTCATCTGGATGGGTAATTCACCCCTGGTATGAGATCAGATGCGGGGGCACAAAATGCATTTCTGTTGTGTTTTCTTGTATGTAATTCAGAATCAGTTTCTATGCATCTGATATAGTACTTCTACTGAACTATATGAATCATTACTTCTGAATTTCAAGCACCCATTTGTCAGAAAAAATAAGTTACTTTTACTTGAATGTGTAACTGTTGGAGCATTTTACATTATTATGATTGTTAATTAGTGTATCTTGCTTAATTTAGTAGAGAACTGCTTTATATATTTACATTTTATTTTTGTATGTTGCCATATGAAAATATTTTATGTTATTAGGTGCTGAAGCAGGAATAACCATTACCTGATGTTTTTGTTATCGACTATTGCTAAACAAAAGTCCAATCTGACTGGTCACACAGTATGTGCTGCCTTAACCTAATGCTCTCTTACATTTTTCTTCTATTTTTCTTTCAGTAATCCAAACCATCCTTCAGGTCAAGCAGGTCTCTGCCCCCCATATCAAGCAGTCGAAATTTCAAATTTTCTCTTGAGCAGTGGGCACCCACAGACACTTGTCCTGCAACTAAAGAGACTAAACACTAATGTAGGTGCTTAACTTCCAAGTGTCTAGACAGTAAAATACCTTACCTGCATTAAGTTAAACAAATGTTAGTGAGTGTATTAGTATATTTCTGCTATATAGTTCCTTAATCAAACCTCTGTACTGATGAGTACATCATCAGGAATAAACAGCTGTATATTGCTCTCCAGTTAGTGTCCCCCCAAACTAAAGTCGAATTTCTTTTGAGAAATACTCAAATTTATAAAATAGCATTTAATTTCCTCTCCTGTTTCATCTGTAACTAACCCCAACTTTAATTCTATATCCTTTTAAGAATGTCAGAAAATTATACTCTGTGCCCATAACATAGTCTATAACTTAGTGCAAACATACAGTTTAAATTACAGTTAAAATTTAAGTTTAACATATAACAATTTAAGCTAACACTACATACTTACCAAAGCCTAAAGAAACACTTGAAGTCAGTGTTAGCCCGCTGCGCTCGGGCTTGCTCCGCTCCCCTCTCTGCCCCCTATTTCCACCCACCCCCACTACTACTTTTATTCTAACCCCTAATCACCTGACCAGTAGTCCAACCCCTAATTCCCTAACAACTAGCCCAACCCACTCATCCTACCTCCCCCCACCCTCCAATCCAATTACATCCCATGCTGATCCCACTCCCAACAACACATTCCCAGACAACACACCTCAATCCTCACACACAACCAACCAGGAATCCTAGTTGTACTACTCACTCAAAGTAGTATCATGTTACCCACACTCACATCCCTATCACTAGTTCTACTATCGCTAACCTTCCTAATTTCCTTACAAAGAGACCTACCGCTGCACAACTACTCCTATCACACTACCCGCATTAGCCCACCCTCTCAAACCCACTCACACTTCTACATCTGCACTACAGTCATAAATCTTACAACTACATATTACTCACTAACAAAAATGACACCATCTCACCACACTAAGAAAAACTCTCATAGACCAAGCTCACAAACAATTAATATTAAAAAACATATACTGACACTCCTACAAACTCTGCTAACCTCTGGTGACATTCACCCAAATCCAGGTCCCCTCTCAGCCAGATAAACATCTGACCTGCTAATCCTAAATCTCAACATAAGAAGTATTACCAACAAGCTAACAGACCTTCATAGCCCACTACAACCCTGATGTACTCACCATTACAGAGACCTAGCTTAAACCCAGTATCCAAGATGAAGACTTTCTTCCCCCAGGGTATAATACACTTAGATCTGATAGAACAAACAGTAAAGGAGGAGGAGTAGCCATTTTCTTTAAAAACACCCTTAACCACCAGCTCCTGCACACCACACCACCCACTTTTCAAAATGCTGAAGTCCTACTTTCTGTCCTATCCATAAGAAACACCAAGATCATCAATATAATATGCTGCTACATACCTCCAGGCAACAACTCACTCATAATAGAAGATATCCTACACTGGACAAAGGACAATCTACCTCAGGAAACAATCCTACTAGGAGACCTTAACACTGACTGGGCAGTCTGTAACTCCAGCAGCCCCTCTACGCATATAAATCTATATGGGTTCTCTCAACTAATTGAAGAACCAACTAGAATAGATGCGAAAACAAAGAGAGAATCCATACTATAGACATACATACATTAGACCAGGCAGTAGACTACTTGAATACTACCTTCTCTAACATCCTTAACAGTCTAGCTTCCAGCAGAAAGATCAGAGTTAAAGCCAACTATGCACCCTGGCTAAATAGGAACACCAGAGCCTTACTAAAAGTTAGAGATAAAGCCTGGAAAATCTGGAAAACTGACAAAACCCCTAGCTCCAGGCAATACTATCAACAGCTTAGAAACAAGGCCAAGGCTGAATCCAAAATAAAGAAACAAGGAAATATTCAAATAATCCACAAAATTTCTGGCATGCCATTAACTCCCTACTAAAGCCAGGCAAAACCACAACTCCAGCACACAGCTCTACTAACAATACCCTAGACATAGCTTCTCAATTTAATATCCATTTTACTAAATCCATCTTAGCCCTGTCCAGTCAAATAACCAAAAACAGTCTACCTCAATCACAACCTAACCTATCCCACACCACCCCCTCTTTCAGCCTATCACCAATGCCCACCTCAACTATCAAAAAACTCCTCCTAAAACTAAAGCCAACCACACTGGCAGCTGATAACAAACCTGCTGCATACCTAAAAATGGCTAGTGACTCCCTATCATATTCTGTCTCCATCCTTATCAACCGCTCCATACTAGAATCCTACATACCCAAACTCTGGAAAGTATCTCACATCATTCCTCTCCATAAAGGAGGTAATTCTTACGAATTCTCCAACTACCGACCTATTGCCATCTTTTGCCCCTTATCCAAAATTCCTGAGAAATGCATTCACTTGCAAGTGATGACATTTCTTAACACACACAATCTACTATCTACCACACAACACGGTTTCCGTCCACATCACAGCACTACCACAGCCTTTCTATCCTTCACTAATTATATAAACCTTCACAGGAATGATAACAAATATGTATCGGCCATTTTCCTAGACCTCTCAAAAGCATTTGATATGGTCTTCCACTCCATTCTACTAGACTCACTAACATCATTATCCTTCACCTCCTTTACTATAGCCGGGTTCAGAAGCTACCTATCTGACAGGCAACAATCAGTCCAGTGGAAAGGAACTCTGTCTACACAACTTCCAGCCACCATAGGTGTCCCACAGGGCTCTATACTGGGCCCGCTGTTGTTCTCTATTTTCACAAATAACCTCAATAGCTCTACACAACATGCCACACTCATACAATATGCGGATGATTCAACCCTGATCTGCTCCGCCTCATCTCCCACCACCCTACATACACTCATTCAAGATACCTTCAACTCAGTAGAAAAACAGATATCAGGTATCCAACTAATTCTAAATCCCAAAAAGATAAAACTGCTACTATTTATCCCTAATAGATAAAAAAAAAACCCTCTCCTTTACCATAACATCTAAGGACGGCACCACCATCTCCCCCTCTAACCACACCAAACTTCTGGGCATTGAAATTGGCAATAATCTTGACTTTGATGTCCACATCTCACATACCACAAAACTAGTACACAAAAAGCTAGGCTTCCTATACAGGCATAAGTCCTTTCTCTCACAAAAAGCTAGTCACTCTTGCACAAAGCCACCTCCTCTCAACTCTATTATACGCAGCACCAATCTTTACCCAAATCAGACAATGTGACCTAGACAAACTAGAATCATGCTACAATAAAATAGCCAAGTTTGCTACTAACTCAACCTATAGAACCCATCACTGTGCTGCACTAAAAGAACTAAAATGGCTTGAGCTACCACAGCTACTTAATTATCACCAGCTGGGCACATCCTACTTCTTCTTCTTCTTCTTCTTCTTCTTCTTCTCCTTCTTCTTCTTCTTCTTCTTTCGGCTTTTCCCGGTTAGGGGTCGCCACAGCGGATCACCTGTCCGCTCATGATTAGCAGTGGAGTTTTACAGTGTCGAGTTGCCAGCCTGGCGCCCAACCTTCCACAGAAGGCACTCACATGCAGACACTCACACCTAGGGCCAATTTAGAGTGTCCAATCCACCTATACAATATTCTCAAATATCCTGAAAAAAGCCCTCTTTATCCAACCTACTTACTGTCTATACTGCAAACCGGTACTTAAGATCCAGTAAAAAATCTCTCCACTCCATCACCAAGGCTAACAATAATGCAGGGAAAGTGCTCTACTCCCACACCGTTGCCAGAAATTGGAACTCTCTTCCCCTATCCGTGTCCACTGCCCCCTCCACATCCATATTCAAAAACTATCTCAAATCACACCTTCTTAGTACCAGCTTATGCCCTTGTATCACATAACCCTACCCATACTACTATTAACTCCCCAAACTCCTTTCTGATCACATGCTGGAGCTCTGATCCCCTGTAGGCTTAGACATCTGAAAGGGTACTTTTAACTGTAGAATCTTACTTGATATATTTTCTTCTCTTACCAATGTATAACTGACATTGTCTTTTTACCCATGTTCTATATCTTCTTTTACCTGGAGTGTTTTATTAATTCTTGTTATATTACTATGCTCAGCATACATGATGTAACCTGTTTTGTGTATTATGCTGGATGTACTGTATTTGTATAACTTGATGCTGGAGCTTTTCTCCCCGGGCCTCCGCTGAAAATGGACCTGATCCAGTCGGAATTTCCTGGTTAACAAATGTAAAATAAATTAATTAATTAATAAATTAATAAATTTATTATTATTATTATTATTATTATTATTATTATTATTATTATTGCATCTAAGAGAGTAGGAGGGGAATTCTATATACTCTTTGTTGATCACAGTTTTGAGATCATGTATGGCTTACTATACAGTGTTTTTGGGGATATTGTTAAGAAAGAAAGGTGAGAAAGAATTTGTGTATTTATGAGAAACTTAATGAGGTATTCAGAAAAGTGTAGCACTTAAGAGAAGCATTAAGTAATACAAACCAGTGTTTTTTTATCTACTGTCCCCATTATATGGTTGTAGTGGTTAGTTATGGCTCTGAAATATATGTTTGCACTTAACTGCAAACTTATGTTTTTGACAGGCAATTTAGCCATATTCCATGAACCTAAATTCTTCTTCTTATTCTTATTCTTCTTTTGGCTTTTCCCGGTCAGGGGTCACCACAGCGGATCACCTGTCCGCTCATGATTGGCAGTAGAGTTTTTATGGTGTCGAGTTGCCAGCCCGGCGCCCAACCTTCCACAGAAGGCACACACATGCGCGCAGTCATGCCTAGGGACAATTTAGTGTATCCAGTCCACCTATAGCATGTCTTTGGGATGTGGGAGGAAACTGGAGCATCCAGGGGAAACCCACACGACCACAGGGAGGACATGCAGACTCCGCACAGAAGGCAACTCAGCCGAGGATCGATCCGGAGAACCTCTTGCTGTGAGGTGACAACACTAACTGCTGCACCACTGTGGCCGCCCATTCCATGAACCTAAATAAATTTATTTATTCCATGAACCTAAATAAAACTTAGAAAAGAAAAAAAAACACAGCTGATATCAATTTAATTACTACACTATTCTACATATTCCCTCCCCAGAATTTATGAATAAATTATTCTAAAGGCACAGTAACCAACAGGAGTGTTATTTGAAAATAACATACAGTGATAGAAGGCTTTCAAACAAATTTATTTACTTTTAAACATAATTGGAAAAGAACATTGGAAAATGTGTTATCTAGGGTATTTAAGGAACAGCTAATTTTCAAATTCTACAAAGTAAAAGTAAGAAAGACTATAATAAAACAATAAAAAAGTCAAAGAAAAAAAAAGGAATACATTATAAAATGAAAACAAAATATATGTATTACCTGGGATGGAACACTTATTCACACAGATCTATTTCAGGCTCAGTCCAGGGGCATTATCTGGGGTAAGTGACTTGTTCAGAGTCAGAAAGTAGCTAAATGAAGTCTGTGGAAATTGAATCCAGAACTACGTGGTATTGGATCATAAGTCATAATCTTAGATCGCTATGCAAAATTAGCAGATACTGATTAAAACATTGGGACTCAAAATCACCATAGAAAGATTAAGAATAAATGTTTAAAATAAAGATGAAGACAAGCTAAGGATTACAGGTGTTGCTAGAGAGAGATGGAAAGGTGGTAATGTGCTAACAGAATTCAATACAACTGTGAAAGCGTATGTGTATCGTTTTTATGGTAGTGAAACTGGGAAAACAGTGGGAATCCATGAAATGCATATGGATTTTATTTTGAGAAGAAGAAATTCAACAAAGAATACTGAAAGGAAAACAATTCTATAAGGTCAAATGACACCTAGTGGAATGTTACAAGATTTTAAAAACAGGACAAATACTAAAGGTTGGCATTCAGAGAAGATGCACAGCTAAAATCAGTAGAGCTTTGGTGACAATTATTCCCAAAATGCAGAGAATTTGAGGGTATTGACCAATAGGAGAACAGTAAGTATGACAGGATATGATTAAAAAGTGATTATGTTACCAGCCTGAGCAATCAGATATAACTGTTGCTCAGGCTGCTGCAGAGAGATTGATCTACTGCCAGCTGTGATACTGAGAAAAGAAAAGTGTTTATTCTCATTTTTTTGTCTGCATTTTGATTTAATATCTATGTAATCTGTACAACTGTACTTATTCTTCTTCTTGTGTGTTATAGCTGTATATCTCTTAGTGTTGATCTCAGTTGTAGTGAAATCCTTTGTCTGGAGGCCTTGTCTGTTTTCTTAGTCGCAGTAAGTTTTCAGAACTGGTTTCATCCAAGCAAAGTATTCCTGCATCTGTATTGTTTGTTTTCTGTCCTGTGTTTTAAATCAGATATACCTGTTGCTCAGGCTGCTGCAGAGAGACTGATCTACTGCCAGCTGTGATATTGAGAAAAGATAAGTGTTTATTCTCATTTTTGTCTGCATTTTGATTTAATATCTCTGTAATCTGTGTAACTGTACTTATTCTTCTTCTTGTGTGTTATAGCTGTATATCTTAATGTTGACCTCAGTTGTAGTGAAATCCTTTGTATGGCGGCCTTGCCTGTTTTCTTAGTGGCAGTTTTCAGAACTAGTTTCTTCCGGCCAAAGTATTCCTGCATCTGTATTGTTTGGTTTCTGTCCTGTGTTTTAAATCAGATATACCTGTTGCTCAGGCTGTTGCAGAGAGATTGACCTACTGCCAGCTGTGATATTGAGAAAAGATAAGTGTTTATTCTCATTTTTGTCTGCATTTTGATTTAATATCTCTGTAATCTGAACAACTGTACTTATTCTTCTTCTTGTGTGTTATAGCTGTATATCTCTCAGTGTTCACCCTAGTTGTAGTGAAATCCTTTGTCTGGAGGCCTTGTCTGTTTTTTTTGGTGGCAGTAAGTTTTCAGAACTAGTTTCATCTGGCCAAAGTATTCCTGCATCTGTATTGTTTATTTTCTATCCTGTGTTTTAAATCAGATATACCGGTTGCTCAGGCTACTGCAGAGAGATTGATCTACTGCCAGCTGTGATATTGAGAAAAGATAAGTGTTTATTCTCATTTTTTTGTCTGCATTTTGATTTAATATCTCTGTAATCTGTACAACTGTACTTATTCTTCTTCTTGTTTGCCCCCACCCACCCTCACTGTTCTTGTTTTGGTGTTAGTGTTCGTGGCTCCATAATTGACAACCCCTCCTGTAAGTCTCTATTTGAACACTCCTCCTGAGTCCATCTCATTTGCTCACTTAGCCAAATACAGTGAGATCATATTCTGAGTCTAGTGTTCACTCTACATAATACGGAGAGAAGATTTGAGAAGGCCAACCCACTTAGGTCCTTCCTTCCTCTCTCCTTGCACTTTACTAACAAAAGAAAAAAAAATCATCTGCTTTTACTATATTTGTGTTTCCTCCTTCCTTATTTTGCTTTTGCCTCTTCTTAAAAGTACTCAATTTTATTTATTCTGCTGCACTTATTGCTGCTTAGTATTAGCCTGATTAAATTGTAACTGTTATTCTAAGTCTTTTGGTTTAAGCACTTTGGCTTCATAATGCTTGTTTTACATTAAGAAGGTGTGTGGTCTGCACTGTTGTGGCAGGACAGGTAGCTTACATCCTTCTAAGCTGGGAATTGCTGATTGAAAGCTCAGTGTCTGCTATTCTAAAAGTGTTTTAGTTCTGGTTTAAGCACTTGGGCTTCAGGCCAGTTATTCTACATTACGAAGGTTTGTAGTCTGCACACTTGTGGGAGGAGAGGCTGGATTCTGCCCTTCTGAGCTGGGAATTTCTGGTCACAGGCTTATTGTGCCTGCTTATTCGAACTGTTTCTTTCTGAAATTGGTGCGGCTTGTTGCTGTAGCATAGAACCAGATTCAGGCCTACTGAATCAAGCTTTGTTTGTATAACTTGAGCACTGATCCAGGCCATCTTTTTTGGAGAAGGTTACCCTGCACCCTAGTAGCAGGAGTGTGCAGTTAGAACTTGTCTGATTGAAGACTGCTGGAATAGGGCTCAGTTTTGAGGGGTTTTTTCTAGTTAATTGCGTAACTTGTTTAAATCAGATTGTTCATTTTCTATTGTTTTATATATATTAAAACAAACTGCACTTTATTCATCTGCTTTTACTGTATTTGTATTTCTTCCTACTTTATTACTAGGGGCATTGACTACAACTCTGAAATGAGATATATAACAATAAGCATCTTTTTATGTGCATTTAAAGTGTTGTTTTGATTGTATCTGCTTTACTTTCTGAAAAAAAAAAAAAAAATATATATATATATATATATATATATATATATATATATATATATATATATACTTGTTTCCCGCCTTTCTAAGCTAGTATAGTCCAGTTTTCAGGTTAGTGCTGAATTCAGGGCTGTGTTACAAATCTCTGTGTTTGCCATACCTTACTTGGATAGAAAGAAGTTTCTCTGTTCACCTGTGAGAGATGGGAGCTTTGAGCAGCCTATCTGTCCCTGGAGGACTGGTTTTTCAGCCCAGAAAGTAGTAGTTTATTGGCCATTTTGGGCTAATTTCTATCGCTTTCATTTCCCTGCTATAAAAAACGCATTTGCCTGGTTTTGCGCCGGTTAGCTAGGGTATAACTATTCCCGGCTCCACAAAGTCTCCTCTTCAATTTTTCACTTGGAACTAGACAAACTTTCAACTCAAGCACTCAAGCCATTCATTTCTCAGCCCGGCACTTGCTCAAAACTCATAGCAAGCACTTATAAACCCTAGCACTACAGAAGGACAAGGATCTCTATTCGACCTTACCAGCCATTCAGTAAAACAGTTTACTGTACCTATCCAGGCATGTCCAAAGGGCAGTTTCATGTGTACTCTCCAGTCCAACTGGTGAATCTGGGCATTCTGAGGCAATGTTACAACTGCCTCATGTACACAGACAACCCTCTCCTCCTACCACCAAACACTAATACATGTGAGAGATGCAATTATACAGCCAAACTGGAGGCTAAGCTCTCTCAACCCAAGACTGGATCAGACGGTCAAGAGGAGAAGGGAAATACTGGCATTACACCACCAGTCTCACATAGACCCATTAAACCAGCACCGGCAAAAAACACACGTAACTACAAGAAAACATACATGGAGGCTCTAAATAAAAATCTGCAAAAGCAACAGAGCCCTCCAAAGCAGACATCCAAGCAACCTCCACCTCCAACACAAACCATGAAACACATACTTCACAAAACCAGTGTGCCACGCAATCACAGCCCTCAAGGCAAAATAACATACCCAGCATATTAGTAATAGGTGACTCTATAGTCAGGCACACTGATGTCGAACTCACTAGGCTGAATAAGAAGAAGGTTACTGTTAGCTGCCTGTCAGGTGCCAGGATCCACCACATAACACAAGCACTCAGGTCACCCCAGAACAAGTACAAATACGACTCTGTCATTGTCCATGTTGGTGTGAATGACCTGAGCCGTACCTCCGTGGACTACATGAAAAGAGACATGGAAGAGCTCTCTGATCACGTAGCCCAGGCCAGTATGACCCTGACCCTGAGTAGCATCCTGCCCTCACCAAGAATGATACCACAGTATAAAGAAAAAAATATCAATTTCAACAATTGGTTAAGTTTCTGGTGTCATTCAAAGGGGATCCAGTCTCTGTCTGCCTGGGGTGACATGCTCGACAAGCCACACTGCTTTGCTAGAGACAGCTTGTACCTGTCACCCTTAGGCTTTCGAATACTGGCCAAGGCTCTTGCCACCCCCATAGTGCCTTTTTTAGGCAAGGCTCAAAAGACAAACCCACCACAAGTAACAAAAATCTGAGGGTAATACTACTCAATGCCAGAAGTCTAAACCTCAAAATGCATGCACTCAAGGCACTCCTCAGTATGGAGAAAATTGATATATGTGCAGTAACAGAAACCTGGTTTAAGGCTCCAGAGACCACCCCAGCACTACCAGGCTACAATTTATACCATACATTTTGGCCAAAGAACCCAGACTGAAATTCAAAAGGTGGGGGGATATCCATATTCATCAAGGATACCCACACCTCCAGGTTAGTGGCACAGCACGATGCTTCACAGATTATCCGCATGCAACTAACAACGGGCAAAACTGCAATTCAAATTGTAGCTTGCTACAGATCACTCACCATGCCCCAGGAACCCCATTCCGCATTTCTGGAAACACTAGGTAACGTAAAGTTCCTACCAAACACCCTAATATTGAGTGATTTCAACTACCCAAACATTAACTGGGAGAACTACTCAATAAACTAACTCCCTTGCCCAACATTTCCTCGAATTTATAAACTCAAATGCCCTGGAACAACTAGTCAACACTCCCACCAGAGGTGACAACATATTGGTCCTGGTCATCACCAACATGGGTGACCAGTGTTCCACACCGAAGGGCAACCCCTCGCTGGTTAGATCTGACCATAAACAAATCACTTTGGATATCCACATTCCGCCCCACGCCCAGACAAGGAAACCACCATGAAAAACATTTCAAAAGCAAACTTCACGTTACTTAAGACAGAGGTGGAAAGATTCAAAGCCCCCATGCTAAAGGATAACGCTGTCCAAGCTGCAAAATCCTTTACTAATGCATTCTACGGGCACCTACAAGAATGCATGGCTCGTGCTATCCCAAGCAGAACCAAGACTCACTCCTCTAAGAAAAGGAAACCAGTCTGGTGGACCCCTGTCATAAACAAGCTATAGAATAGAAGGAGGAAACTAGTACAGAAAAGGGTAAAATCCCAAGAAGGGAAGACATCCCTGATCAGTATCAGCAAGAAACTACGATCCCTCATAAAATCGTCCAAGGCAAGTTTAAAAAGAAAACTTGCCAAGGACTCCAAAGATAACCACAAGGCATTCTTTAGCTATGTCAAGAATCTAAGTGGCAATTCTCAGATCTGCTTGGAGTTAGTGCAGAATGGCACAAAATACACTGAACCAACCAATATTGCCAACATCCTGGCAGACAGGTTCAGTGCAAACTTCACCCCCCTCTCACCCCCAAAAGGGCCCATAACCATACCAGAAGAATGTAGAGCCCCTGAAATCACAGACACTCAGGTTAAAATAGCCCTCTCCAAAGCCAAAAACACAGCATCAATGGGACCGGACGGTGTCCCAGGCTGTGTCCTGCATGAGCTCAAAGACAAACTAACCCCTCACCTAAACACACTGTTCAAACTCAGCCTCTCCACAGGCTACGTACCCATAGAGTGGTGCACAGCAATGGTTATTCCGCTCCACAAAGGTGGAGCCACAACAGACCCCGGGAACTATCACCCTATATGCCTGACTAGCTTGGTCTGCAAGGCTATGGAGTGCATCATCATGGAACTCATTAACAGAGACATTGGGAACCTCCAAACACTGGACCCTATCCAGTTTGGCTTTGTTAAGGGCAGATCATGCCTTCTAAACCTGTTGGACTTCTTTGAGACGGTTACCAACGCTGTAGACGAGGGAAAAGTGGTACACACAGCCTACCTAGATCTCGCAAAGGCCTTCGGCACCATTCCCCATTCTGGTATTATAGACAAGCTCACCAGCCTGAACATAAACCCCTATGTCACAAGATGGGTTGCCAATTGGCTCATCGACAGAACCCACATGGTGAGAGTTGTGGGAGCTAGGTCTGACTCTAAACTGGTTACAAGTGGCATTCCCCAGGGCTCAGTCCTAGGACCCCTCCTGTTCGGCATATACTTCTCAGAAGTACAGACAAGCACAGGAGGACTATGGCTAACCAAGTTTGCAGACGACTGCAAACTAGGGGCTATAATTGACTCTCTGGCTGACACAGACATCCACCAAAAGGGTCTCACTGAGACGGATACCTGGTGTCAAAATCATGGCCTCAAGCTAAATGCCAAAAAGTGCATAGTTATTCCCTTTGGAAATAACAAAGTACCCACAAACTACCACATAGGTGGCAGTCCCCTAAATATGGAAAATGTAATAAGGGATCTGGGGACCCAAGTAGTTAGTAATCTCTCCTTTGATAATCACATTGCCAAAATGGTTAGAAAATCCTTTTATGTGGCCCACCTAATCAAAAAAGGGTTTGCATCCAGAACAAAAGAGGTCATTGTGCCCCTCTACTCATCACTCATCAGACCCATCATAGAGTACAACGCCCCATTTGGGATGTACCTTACAAGACACCAGCAACAGCTGGAAAGACCACAGAAGTACCTCACCAAGAGGATCACTGGCCTCAAACAGATGCCCTAAGTAGCTCGACTGAAGAAACTCCTGCTGTACTCGGTTGCATACCGCCTGCTCAGAGGTGATCTCTGCCTGACATACAAGGCCATGTCCAACCCAGAATTGATGGACATGCTCCACCTAAAGAAAACCTTATCCTCTCAAGCCACATGCTCTAGGGATCTAAACCTCACCTCAACAATAAATAGGATGTGCTGGAAGGATAGATTTCTGTCCCAGAGACTTCCCATGCTTTGGAACAAGATTCCAGTCTACATTAGGCCGAGCTCCTTGCTAGCACTCTTCAAGAGAAACCTTGACGAGTGGATGGGAAACAGAAAGTTTACCCCGGGGATCACTTCACTGGCTCTGCTGGACAGAGGCACAGGGAACTAATCTAAGGGGGTGGCGAAAGCCAACACATTCTGGCTAGGCTTATAAATGCCTTCAGGCAGATAGCCTAGTACCTACCTATGAATCTACTACGGTGTCTGCAAAGTAAGATATGACTGAGAGAAGATGGATACATGTGCTTAAAGAAGGGCTGATCATTACACATGCAAATTTTATTTAACTGCGTTATACTGTCGGCGAAAGGTAAGTGCATATGCTATTACTTTAAAACAGACAAAAATTGTTAAACTGAATAAAAATATATTAAACGTTTAGGTAGGTAAGGGTTCAGTAACAAAAAAGAAGATCCAGAATAATATTGATACTACATAAGAACACTCTGTCTTTTTGGTATTTTTTCAGGGGTGCCCATTAAATCCTGCTCTATATGTAGTCTGTATTAGTGTCTTACTCATGGCTGTTGAGGAAACAGGAATACACAGTGGGCAGACACTGTAGATAAATGAAAGCATTTGCACATGTGAATGGCATGATTATATTTGTTAAAAATCAGAGCTCTGTTAAGGACTTACAGTAGGCAGTTGAACGGTTTGAGATGAAATGAAAGCAGTAGTTAATTTAAATAAAAATGATTTGTTTACTGTTAATATTTATTATTTATCTATATTTGTTTACCAGGGTAGTGCACTTATCTCATTAGACCATTTCCAGGCACAACCCAGGTGAATAGGATCACATTAAGAAATTAACAAAATATATTTACAGATAAAAGGATTGCTGAAAACAAATGATACACATATTTACAGATGCAAGAATATGCTACAACATTTAGTTCAAGAAGTAGTTTACAATGTCAAAAGATGGATGGAAAATGGAATTATGCTTCATAGAGCTTTGTGGATAAGATGTAGCCATAATGACATAGATAGCTAGTGATACAGGGACAGCAGCATATCATTATATAGAGATGTCTGAAAACATGAGAAGAGGCAAGTGAGAATAGTTGCAAGAAAGGATACCATGGGGAGAAGACAGAGAAAAGGTGACAGAGGCATGCAGAAGGAAGAGGAGTTGAAAGGAGAAGTGTCAGAGTGAGAGATGCAAAGCAAAGAGGTAAGTAGGATGAATGAGAGACGGTAAGTAAAGGGGATGACAAAACGAGATAGGAAAGGATAAACAGGGATAAAAAGGTGGGTGTGAGGGCACTGCAGGGTTCATGTCATGTGACCTGTGATAGTGCAGCTGCACTTTGCTTGGGTGAAGGAGTGTTTCTTGAGCTATTGTCCGAAGTCAGAGTATTTTTGGATGTCTCAGACTGAGAGAGGAATGGCGTCTCATAGTTTAGGTGCTAGAATGTATAATGTGGGTCTATATTATATAAACAAAGCATTAAAATGTCGACTCACATTTGATTGACCCCTATTTCTTGAAAGTGCACAACATCGAACCCTCAAATCACTGATTTCTTTCCAAGGGAAAGAAATCAGTAGCCCAAACACACACACTCCATTACAACAAACACGATTAAAATGGGGGCTTCACCCCCACACCCCCAATGTGGGGGGGATATGCCCCCCACACGCCCTAACTATATATACTAACTCTGAGATCACACTACAGTTGGAAAAGGGCAGATTTAAAAGAACGGCCAACTGGTTTCTTTCCCTTGGAAAGAAATAGAAGATTTGGCCATTCGATGTTGTGCAGGTTCAAGAAATAGGGGTCAGTCAAAGATGAGTCTACATTTTAATGCTTCATTTATATAATATAGACCCTATAATGCAGGATCATTGCAACAGAATTTACTTTTTGGAGTTAGTATGGTAGGTTGTGATGGAGAGATACCCCTGAAGTTACATGTGAGGGTCTTGGTGAAAAGTTTATGAGTGAGAGGGGATGATGTCTCAGAAGAAGGGGCTCTGTGACTTAGTGATCCTATTAGGGAGTTGGCTGTCAAATGTGTTGGAAGACATTTAGCTTTGGCGAGAGTTAAGTAGTGGTGTTCATTACCGGGAGAGTTAGTCATCTTTGGCGAGTGTTAAGCGGTGGTGTTCATTACGGGCAGAGTTAGTCATCTTTGGCGAGAGCTAAGCGGTGGTGTTCATTACTGGGAGAGCTAGTCAAGTCAAGTCAAGTCAAGTCAAAATTTATTTATATAGCACCTTACAAGCAATAAATGCCACCATGCACCAACCCGCTCTATCAAAATGAGAACTAAATCTGCCCCATGGCTTTCAAAAGAAACCAAGCAAAAACTCCATCTCAGAAATAAATACTGGAATAAATATTGTTTAACTAAAAACCATGTAGACCAACAAAACTGTAGACAACTGGGAAATAACACTAAAAAAGCTATACTGTCTGACAAAAGAAACTACTCCCTACAATTCCAGCAGACTCACCATAATAAACCACAAAAGTTCTGGGTAAGTATTAACCAATTACTACACCCAGGTCAATCCATCACACCAAACTCAAAAGGCACAGACCAGGATAATCCCAAGCAAACTGCTAATGCCTTTAATACCTTTTTCACTGAGGCCATTCAAACTCTTGCCAGTCAGTTATCAACTCAGAGCTTAACTTTATCCAACTCTAACACGATCCCACCCCCTCCATTTCTCTTCCAACCTGTCCTAACAACATATATTCTTACCATTCTCCTAAAACTAAAACCATGCTCTCCTTCAGCAGACCAACTACCCGCTGAATATCAACAAATAGCAGCCATATCCATTGCCTGTCCCCTTTCCATTCTCATCAGTAGAACCATCAGTGAAGGACACAGCCCTAAAATCTTGAAAGTCTCCCATATTATCCCCCTTCATAAGGGTGGGAACTCTACTGAATTCTCCAATTACCGTCGCATAGCCCTACTTTCTCCCTTGGCAAAGATCATGGAAAAATGCATCCACAAGCAATTGCTAGACCACCTAATCCAAAATAATTTACTGTCCAGCTGTTAACATGGTTTCAGACCTTCCCACAGCACTACTACTGCCCTCCTTTCCTTTACTGACTGTAACCTCAATATGCTTTCCTCTGCACTGTTTATCGATCTGTCTAAGGCATTTGATATGATAAATCACCAGATACTTATAAATATCCTCAAATCCCTGTCACTAGATGCACTAGCTATAAAATGGTTCCAGTCCTGCTTAGATAACAGACAACAGGCTGTACTTTGGCACAACACTCTATCTACCCACCTGCCCGTTAACATTGGTGTCCCTCAAGGGTCCATATTAGGACCTCTCCTGTTTTCTATATTTATCAGTGACCTTCACCTAGAAATCCCCCAAACTACATGCATACAATACGCAAACGATTCCACAATTATATACTCAGCCACATCAATATCTGAACTTCACTCCCTTACCCAAAAGGTGTTTAACACAGTTGAACAATGGTTCACACAGCGCTGTCTCCTTCTGAACCCTAAAAAACCTAAGTTCCTCCTTTTTACTCCTACTCATAAGCCCCCCCCCCCCATAGATTTCACAGTCACATCCAATAATGATACTCTCACATCCCCAGATCCAACTAGCAAACTACTAGGTATCACCATAGATAACAACCTTAACTTTGACACCCATATCAACAATACTATAAAAACTGTTAATAGAAAACTAGGTTCTCTCTACAGGATGAAACCCTTCCTCTCTTCTGCAGCTAAAATAACTACTGCTCACACCCATCTAATCTCTACTCTCCTCTATGCCTCACCCATATATACTAATCTATCTAAAAACAACCTTAATAAAATGGAAAACTTCTACAATAACAGCCAGATTTGCTACAGGCAACCCATTCAGAACTCACCACTGTTACAATCTAAAACAGCTAGGATGGCTTGAATTACAAAATCAGCTTAAATTCCACCAACTGACCATTGTTCATAAAACTCTTTACCAACCTATGAATACCCCTATACTATCTACCCTCATCATCCCCTACAACAATCTGAAGACTTTACGATCAGCACATAAACTTCTTGTCAACATTTGTAAATCAAACAACAGGGCTGGGGACTCTCTATTCTCTAATACTGTTGGAAAATCCTGGAACCTTCTTCCCGTGAAGTTTCCTCACTTTCCTCTATATCACTTTTCAAAATCAAATTGAAACTTTACCTCAAAACACACTGGTTGTGCCCCTGTACTGGACCTGACTGATCAACTAGCTCTTCTTACTTGGTTCAGCCTACCCTCCTCTTCTCAGTAATCAAGATCCTTTTCTTAAGAACAACAAACCTTCTCCTTCTAGATACTATTACGTACATCTTCTTGAATCTCATTAATGTGAATACTTTTGTACTAATAAATTGTATATAATCAGCTGCCTTCTCTTTTATATATTATGTACTGAAACTGCATTTGTATTATACTACTTATAGCTGCTTATTTTGCACTATGTTATGAACTTCTGACCTCTTTGATTATTCTCACTAATGTACGTGCATTGTGCATTGTTTACATTAATTTTGTATATATGATTTTGTTTGTTTCATCGGAGCTTATCTCCCCGGGCCTCTACTGAAAATGAACATATATCCAGTTAGACTAGCCAGGTCAACAAATGTAAAATGCAATAAATAAAAATAAATAAATAAAATACGTTTCTGGCCTATAGCCACAGTGGTTGAGGGTTTGGAGGCTATCTTGGAGCTGAGTTTGTATACAGAGTAGTGTTTGTTTGACTTGTAGATGACCATGTCATCTGCATAAAGAATTAGAGATATCTGAGGATGATCAGATGGGAGTTTCTTGATAAATATGGAAAAGAGCAGAGGGGCTAAAGTAGAACCCTAAGGGACTCCTTTCATAAGATGAGACATTTCAAATGTGGTGGCGCCCATGTTCACCTCAAAGGATCTATTGCTGAGGAAATCTAGCAAATGAAAGTTATTATAAATAAATAGGCTATACTAAAAGATTTATAAAGTTTAGGAAATCAGAAATGATTAAATCATTGTTTGTAAGTTAGTTTAGACCCAAACTAAAGTATGGAATAATATGAAATTCCTATAAGAAAACTATCCTCAGTAAACTGGAAAGAGTGCAGTGGGAATAAACCAAGGGCATCTATGGAAATGAAAATTTAAATTATTACAAGACTAAAATATCTGACTGTGTAATGTGTCATATAGATATTCATGTGGAGACCTTATTCAGTTACATAGCACATTTAGAGACAATTACCAATGCCAATGCTTAGTAACCGAGAAGTATTCATTTATTTATTTATTTATTTATTTGTTTATTTATTTATTTATTTAATTTGACATTTGTTGACCGGGTTGGTCCATCTGGGACAAGGCCCTTTTTCAGTGGAGACCCGGGGAGAAAAGCTCCACAGATCAAACATAAACAAGTACAAAAGTATGAAACATAAAACGTCTGAGTCACACAACACATAATACTGCTTAGAGGGTATATACAATGTTAGCTAACAGCATATATTGCAGTAGTTAATATGGATATATACAGTATAGAGAAAAAATAATAATACAGAAATTAAATATAAGCAGTGAGTAGAAGTTAAAACGCAGAAGAGAGTTTTAGAAATTCTGCTGCTGAGGAGATTGGCATCAGTACAATCAAAGTGTTGGGGTTGAAACTTGGGAAAGCTTTAGCAGTGATGAAGGGTGAGAGAGTTAGAATGGAGGTTGGGTTGGATACTTGTAGGAGAAAGGAAGTGACTGGCTGGTCTGGAGAGATGGGTCAGTCAGGGAGCCGATTGCAGAGGCATAGTTTATTTTTGCTAAAGTGATTTTTCACAGCCTTTCTGAACAGTAGTTTGGATGTAGTGTTTTGGATGTCAAGTGGGAGTTTATTCCAGTTTTTGGCAGGGTAATAGCTATACAGGTTTTCTCCTATGTTGAGCTTAGGTTTGGTTATGGACAGGAGGTGTTAGTCAGAGCTCCGGAGTGTTCTAGCTGGGGTGTAGGATGAGATGATGGATGATATGGTGGGGCAAAAGGTGGGCTGGAATAGGATAGAATGGATTATTTGGAGCTGGGAGATATTTAGGTTATGAGGGAATTCTAACCATTTCAGTTTTTGTTGTGCTAGACAGTGATGAGAGGAGGAGGGTGGTAGTTCAGTGGCAGATTTTGCTACTTTGTTATAGGTGGATTCAAGTTTGGATATAAGTGAGGTCTGCAGGTTGGTGAGTATCTGAGAGCCATAGAGAAGGGTTGGTAGAAGGTAGGCATGTGATAGAGCAATATATCTAGATTATATAGGAATGGAAGATGTACTAACTAGTTCTCTGAAAGAAGAATTGATGCCTGAAATATTCTACCAAATTATAGTAAAGCAAGCAGTGGTTGAGCTATTTTACAACAGTGTGGACATGTTATGGGAATGACTGCATCACTACATTGGCAGATTAGAAGGGCATTGTTGCAGTGGTGCAGCAGTGAGGGTTGTCACCTCACAGAAAGAGATTCTCTGGTTTGATTCTCAGCTGGGTACCTTCTGTGCGGAGTCTGCATGTCCTCCCTGCATTTGTGTGGGTTTCCTCCGGGTGCTCTGGTTTCCTCCCACATTACAAAGACATGCAGCTGGAGTGTTTCTCCCCGGGCCTCTGCTGAAAATTGGCTCATTAAAAGTCGGACTTTCCCAGTTAATAAATGTTAAATAAATAAACAAGCAAATTTGTAAGCATGCATGTATAAGATCATATACAAGAGTGGCCAACATGCAACTCAGGAGGATCTAATCCTGGTAAGGAGAGAGCAGGAGGGTAGAATCAGCGATTGTAAATAACTCTCAACCTCTTCAAGCAAGAACTCTGGGCAAAGACACAAATAATGGAGGAACAAAGGTCCAAAAAGAGGGAGACTTTTTATATATTGCACTTACAAACTTAGAAAGTTGATAGAATAACAGGATTTTCATTAGTATGAATTTCCTAAAGAATATGAAGTATGAAACCAAAGTATCTGCCATTATTTTCTCACTTCAGTTCTCAGTGATTAGCCAGTGGTTTGCCAGAAAGCCACACATTTAAAGAGAAGCAGACCAAAATATGAGGCAAAAATCTGGACAGCTGAGATGTATGTAAGTCATCATCAATGAAACAGTTGTCCCACAGCTTAAACCACTGGTTGCCACAATCAGCTGTAAGCAGTGGTCTGAGAAGGCTCTAAGATCAACAGATACTAGGCTAAAGGCCTGGAAGTTGATTGGAGAGGGGGCACAAGAATTTAAGGAAATAGTCAGGGCTCTAGCACTTCACAGAGAACTGGAAATATGTGGACTTGAAGAAGAATAGCAGCACCTCAAACAACAGCATGTATGAGGACTGCAGAACAGACATGCACATACGGAAAGCTGACAGGGGAATGCAGAAGGCTAATGAGTCACCAAAATAAAGGAAAACAGGAAAAAGTGGGAGACAGAAAAGATGGACCAGGCTAAGAAGGAATACTGGTTGGTCAACAAAAGGCTACGATACCAGTTGAAATAGCAAAGGCATCAGGGGAACTCTACTAGCTACTGGAAAGTGATTCAGCAGACAGCACAAAGAAACTCCATCAATTGCAAGGCAAAGACAAAAACATAAAGAAAATAATCATCAGACACCTTAACATGAGAGATGCCAGCAACAACCTGCTCACAAATCCACAGGACATCAAAGGCAGATGGAAGGAGTACTTCCAGCATCTTCTGAATGAGGAAAATGTCAGGGAAGCTGCACTTCCCCAGAGACACAGCCTAATATTAAAAGAAGAACAGCATTTTAGAAACTGAAGTCAGGGAAAGCAGCAGGCTCAGCTGAGGTCACGGCAGATATGATCAAGATGTTGGGTGAGCTAGGGGATAAATGACACCAGAAGGTACTCATAACAGTATGGAGACACAGACGTATCCCAGATGACCCAAGAATAAGCATTCTCTTGGCAGTGTGCAAGTACAAAGGGGAGATTCATAACTGTGGGCAGTATAGAGGTAGCAACAGATGCATCATTTTGCTAATGTATGCCCCTAACACTGCAGTATGGCACTAAGAATGAATACAGTGCTATGGTGCACCCCTGTGGGTGTACACATAATGTATACATGATTATACTAGTCACATGCTTCAAGGTCAATGTGAAATTCAGAGCTGTACCACTATGGGTGTACACATACTGTATGCGTGATTATACTAGTCACATGCTTCAAGGTCACCATGAAATGCAGAGCTGCACCACTATGGGTGTATACATACTGTATGTGTGATTATACTAGTCACATGCTTCAAGGTCACCATGAAATCTAGAGCTGCACCAACTTGTCTGGGTAGCACAATGCACTACAGCAGCAGTTCACAGACAGTGATGTTAAGTAGCTACATTATCATAACTATCATACTAATTGGCCCTTTTTTGCATGATATGAAACATCAGCACCATTTTGTACAACAACACTCATTACTCTACAACTAAGGAAAACAAGAATTCCAGCAAAGATTCTGTAGACTAGAGCTTCACAGAGTTAAGGAAGGAGTCCTATCTGGTAAAGCACCTCCGCAAGAACAACCATCCTTGTGGTAAATGTCATGATGTATATGAAACAGGGAACCAATTAAATTGGCATAGTAGTGCACCATCTGGTGGCAGGGGCAATGTAAAGCTTTTCAAAGCACATGGTGCAAGGCATATGGTATACCACGACTATATGTAGAGCCATGGGTACATTATGAAAATGGAGGAAGTCTGTAGCCATGGCTCTAGTACAAAAATGAGGATGCTATATACAGTACTAACTGTAGATGATAAAAATGTGCATGGTGGGGCATTGGCCACAGGTACCGAACTCATCCAATTAGTGATGGGGGAGGGTTTGGTCACAAGTACCAAACTCATCCACTGAGTGATGAGTTTTTCAGTGGTGCACATCTGCTGGTATGGTTGCCTGAGAAAGGTGGCAACTTGAAAACTTCATTAGCCAGGAGAGTTAAGTACTACTGCAGGTCGTCTGTACACATAGCACAGACCTCCTTGGCAAATGTACTGCAGAAAAGCATTACTGGCACCGGATTTGGTGGGGACTGGGACAGGATGTGAATGTTGTGCATGTCCCTAATAAGTTTCTACAACCAGTTCAATGAAGGACTACTGATTCTGAAGAAGAAGGCACTGGACAGTGAGACAGATAAATTCACCGGGGGGGGGGGGGGCAACACTGAAGCAGCTCACTGAGACTGATGCAGTTTTAGTCTCACTCACTAGAGAGGCAGAGTGACTATTCATATCTAGGCGTGGCTCTTGTGGCATGGACCACCTGGCTATCAGTCACGGAAGCAACAAGATAGTAATGTCTATTATAGTGCAGTATAGCTCGCTCTACTTAACATTTAAAGGGAAGGAATGACGAATGCCATCTTCTTTATTTGTCCTTTCGGGCAACTCTGGTCTGCAACAGTCATTAAACCAAGGCCCCATCTGCCTGAGATAGTGGTAGCTCGGGTGGATGTAAAAAATCCCATGACACCTATATAAGATAGTAGGGATCCTTTATTTTGCACAACATAAAAAACACATTTGCATATTTACTTATTTACAGGCACATAAATACGGTTACACTTGAAAAGATCGAACGGTTGAAATATCGAAGACCATATGGTCGAGACCATATGATCAATGTTTCAGGAGATTGATCTTCTAAAACTGTAAAAAAAAAAAAAAAAAAAAAAAAAAAAAGAAAAGAAACAAATACAAGAAGATGTTACTGCAGGAGGGCAAGCCCCTCTGCGCCCCCAAAACCCCCTACTTAAATATACCAACTCCAAGATCACGCTACACTGACAATACAGTAAGGAATGGGAAGTTTTCCTATTCCCTGCTGTAGAGCGATCTCGGAGTTGGCATATTTAAGTAGTGGGGTGTGGGGGGTGCAGGGGGGCTTGCCCCCCTGCAGTAACATCTTCTTGTATTTTTTTTTTTTTTTTTTACAATTTTAGATCAATCATCTGAAATATCGATCATATGGTCTTGACCATATGCTCTTCGATATTTCAGCTATTCGATCTTTTCAAGTGTAACCCATGAATACACATTTCTATATTTTTTTTACTATTTATCATTTTTCTTATAACATCCTCATTATTATTTATTCATAACTGATCCCACTTCTTCTTCCACAAAAATAATCTAGTTTTTCACAATATATCTGCCAAAACCCATTTCCACTAAACAAAATTTCATTCACTCTTTCATTCCAAATAACCCATATTACATAAAATAAATTCTTATGTACCCTTCTCACTATTCCTACTTCTTCTTCTTATAATATCCATACATAATCATATCCATATGTATATTGTTTATGTCATTAATATTCGCAAAAAATGTTTTTCATACTTTTTCCAGAGTTTCACCACTGTTTAACATTAAAAAGAATGCTCCCCGGGATTGAATAAACTCCATGTAGACTGCTCATGAAGCCTAAATGGAGTTTACATGTGTGCATGTTAGTCCGTGGTGAGCAGCAGCACGCACCACCATGCATATTCACAATGCTGCCTGTGTCTAATCGAGGTTTCGTGGGTGGCAACCATATAAACGAACATGGATAGCAAACCTGTTTAAAGCAGAGCTCTTATGGCCTGAAGTATTTATTCTCTTCTTTAAAAAAATGTTTTACTTGCAATTTGTTGTGGCTCTCCTTTTTGGCCTGCTTTCAGTGCTGCATAAGTTTTAGTTACTGCATTAACTGCTTCCTCTACATTAGACACCTTCTCCGTTTGTTGCTGCTCTCCTCTTTTACTTTCTATTACTAATGCATAGGTTTTAACTGCTGCATTCTCTGCTGCCATATTACCTGGTTAGTTTTCCATATTACCATTGGCAGCACTTCCAAAAACGTTATCTGCCATCTCATCCCATGAACAGTAGAACTATCACCTGGATCATCCAGCTTGATTATTTTTAACAGAACATCATCTGCAAGCCCTCCTGATGCCAGTTCTGTTATCTGCACCACTTCAACATAATCCTTACTTCCTTCTCCATGGACAGATAAACAATTACCATTTGTAAAATCCACCACACAGGAATTTTAATTTACATTCTGAAGATCCATATTGAACATTTTTTTTTCAAATTCTTACTTTCCACCTCTAAACTCTCCATACCTTTCCCCTTCTCCTCCATGCTGTTGCCTCCCTTAGGTATCTTCCTTGCTGCTGTAGAAGCACTTTAGTGCCATCTAGCAGCTACAAACAGTAGGGGTTCTTTATTTAAAGCATTATTTACAATACTGTTTACATACTTACTGTGAAAGATTGAGGGGCTGCCAGCCCAGCCCAGCCAGATAGAATTTTATAAATAATTCTATGTCATTGTAACTATTAATATGGTCCACAGGCTTGTTTCACAAATGTAAGAAAACTGTGTTATGTGTTGAACTTCAGAAATGTAACCACAGTGCACCCTGCTGGAAGAAAGCTGATGAGTAAAGCATTTTATGACTGATCTCAAGCCAGGAGACAGGGTCTGGGCTAGGAAATTATTTCTATTGTTCTAAGATAGAGATAATTACTATGTTTTACATGTAAAGTGTCTTTTATTGCTGTGGGTTCCTGGCAGGCACAGATTACAAAAAGAAATGTTAAAATTCTAAGTTCTGTAAGCCTGGGACACTTAAGTAGAAATGTCAAGAATGATGTAATCTGAAATGACTCAGCAGTAATGTGTATTATCAATTTAAGACTTTCTCAGAGAGAAAGAGTTAGCATTTTATATTTGTCTTCAGAGCTGAAAACAACTCACCAGCATTTTGCCTTGTAAGTAGAATTTAGAACATAGTTTCTCTTAGAGACAGATAGGAATATAGCCAGAGTAATCTAGCTGTTTTCTATATTTATTTCAGACTATCCTACAATATTGTTTTAAGTACTTTCCTGTGGTTTCTGAACTCTCTGTTAACACTGTGTTGAATTGATGAGTATTGTCTTCTGTTTTTATTATTTATTATTAAATATTTTTAAACCTTTCAACTGTGGCTGTTTTGTGTAGAGATACTTTAATCTCTTGGAGTACTTGCATGTATTTGGTGATCCTGTATAAGCCACTCCAATAGCCTTAGTCCTGGGTTACACTTACTATTTGGATAACAGTAATAGCACACAGTGGAATTGGTCACCCTTTCCATATATTGTCCTCACTTTTGTTTTCTGCTTCATTCTTTTCCTCTAGATAACAACCCATCCATATATGTCCAATCTTGTTACATTTACAACATTTCAGTTCACACTTTTTTGCATCATGACCCATTTCTCCAGAAATATAACATTTCCTCTTATCATAATTACTTATCAAATGATAATTTTTCCACACACAACAAAATGTTGTCCCCTAGATTTTACAACACCTGTGTTACCCTGTATATTTATCATACTGGGCATATGAACATTTTTTTCTTTCTTCATTTTCAATGCAATGTAACAGTGCCATCCATCAGTCCATAATCCTCTGTTATTGCACACTTTGCTAATGCCTATAACTTCTTTACAAAGTTTGCTTAAATATTTCTTTAAAGTCTGTGTTTCAACTTCAATTCAAAATTGAATGAGCATTTTCTTTTTTGTTTCCCTGTGAAATGCATAAGAGTTCCATAGATTACAATTCTTTTTCTTCTCATATTCCCCAAAAAATCTTCCCAAAAAAGAACCAGTCTCAAAAATAATATCACAAAATGTCGCTCTGTGTATAAGAATAAAACCTCTTACCTCATGAGACTTCACACCCAACGGGGCTGCTAAATTGTCCCAAATGTCATACCTGCCCATTTCTTTTTCTTCTTTGTTCTGAATTCTTACCAAGAATTTTCTTTCCTCTGTTCATCACTTGTTTTTCCAGCAGTTTCCTTAACAGTCTCAGCATATGATTTCTTTTTCGGGTGAACTTCTTTTAAAATGGCTTCTGATTCCTTCGACATGAAATATCTTTTCCACTCTCTGGCTCACTTTACAACAACAATTCATCCAAAATATCATCCCATAATCCTCCCGACTTCAGGATTGTAATAAAACATCCATCATTCTTCCAATGAAATAAACAAATGTTGCTGAAACAGCTCCTCAGAATCTTGTAGAGCCACAAATACTGCACCAGTGCTCACCTCCCTGCTATCTGCTATCTTAAATCTCCTTGACTCTGTTCTTCCAGCTGCCACTGCAGTGGGGTCAGAACAAGCAATCTCCTAACAAGTAGAGGATGTTCCCAGATGCCCTGGCCAAATTTCCCCTAGTATTATATATAGCACCTCAGGTCTCTCCTGAAAAGAGGCTACTGGCTTAGCAGTACTAAACCTATTAACAAAGGAAAAATAAATAAACAAATAAATAAAAAAGTAAAAATAACCTTCATGACAAGGTATGTCTGCCAATGAATGCTATAGGTGTATTTAAATGTGGAGTAGTCTGCATGCCACAGGAGATTGTAAAGGTGTATGTGTGTGAGCAATGTTATAATTTGTGGTTTCATGCTTTCTCAGATTTGGCTGGTGGATAGTCTACCACAAAAGGACAACAAAGAGCTGGTGTCAGCATGGTACCTGTTGCTGACAATGGTAACATGCAGGTGGCATGTTCCAATGACACAACAACATTTTCTGCAACACTTTATGGGGAGGAGTTACCCACCTCCACTATTATTTAGGCCACAGCGGAGGTTCAAGTTAAGAACATAGCCTTACTAGGGCATGGCAGACATCTTCTAGCAAACATTTCCTCATGGGCTTCATCTGTGTCCTCAGCACACACACACAGGATCTGACACATAGACCACCTCTAAAGTACACATATTCATCATATGGGATAGATGTGTGTTTTTGAGAAGAGGTGGAATTAGGGAACCACCATGACTCTAAGAACATCCCTTGTATGGCTACAAAACCTGGAATTAACTAGCAGATGATGTGCAGGACATTGATCTTTGTACAATCAGCTGCTACACACAGCATTGTGGATATGGTGACTGTGCTCCCAGGCTCATGGGATGATGTGCACCTATTGCATAGAGACATGGAGGACAGCAGCAAGGAGCACAAAGTGCTACTGAGGTCACTGATGGTAAATGCTGCCTCCAAGACACAAGCTACAACCACCATTTGGTCTGCCTCCACAGACCATGCCTTCCATGACAGTAAGAGAGCCTGGGTATGAGGTGATCAGGTTTAGAATGCCCCAAGTCAGACCATATGGACAGTTAGTGAGATGGTATCACTGTCACCAGTTGGAATGCAGCCTCGCACTCCCATCCAGTTGTTGGTGTTGTGCAAGTCATGGGCAATGGCACTCCACTAGGTCAACACTGTGGACACCTCATCAAGCTGCATGTGCAAGTTCTTGTAGTACTTCCCTGTCACCTGAAGGCATGCAGCTTGCCAATCCCTGCCACTGAAGATGACCCAGTCATGGGAAATGGCACTCATCAGGATAAACACACTGTCCATTAGGGTGGATGCTCACAGTCCCGTAATTCTCCACCATCCCTGTCACAGACCACATTGAGGTCTGACACCACAAGTCCACACAGTGTACATTGCCAACAGTCACTTTATGGCAGCTTGACCCTAACCACTGGAAGATGTGATTCTTGACTCCTTATAATCTCCTAGAATATATGACTACCATGCTCACCTCTCATGACCTCATGACCCTACCACATCTCACAGTGTTGCACTTGCCTGTCAGTGTGTTTCCTACCACAAGTGCAAATGGTGGTGATCTTTACCCAGCCCACCACCTAACCTGTATGGTTGGTATGGCAATGTCTTATACACAGCATGGCCAGTCTATGTACTCCCCTGCATAACCTGAATATGCATCATTTTATTCTGCATTGTCTGTGCTGTGACCCGTAGTGGTGGACCAGATGCCACCTGCGTGCCAGTGCTGTAATGTATTGTGCCTGTCTCTGCCTCAGTTGTAGTACAGCTGCTGCTGAGTGTTCTTTCCCTGACTCTCCACTCTGGCCTTTTGTTGCTGCTACTGCTACAACCAATGCAGCAGGTCTTGTCTAGATGTTCACCAACTGCTCCTTTTCTTTCTACAATATCATGTTGTGCAACATGGTGTACATAACAATAATGTTGCTGCAGACGTCTAAACTGTATTCCAGTGCCTCCCCTAAAATGTCTAGGCAATGGAAAAATTGTTTTACCAGACTAAGTATGCACCCCACCATTTGTCATGTTTCTGCATGTTCTCTGAGGTCATTTCCTGCATGGTCTGGGGTTTGCAGATAAGGGTTATCAACCATTGCTGTAGGGCATATCTGAAATCATCCACAATGCATGAGTAATAACATATTATATGCAGCTTGATCCTTGCTTGCACAAAACCCATGTGTATAGACCTAATTATATAGTACATGCACGTGTCCACCAATCAGATGACCGCATGATAAATTCCCTCACAGAAGCCTTTAGTATAGGTTGAATATGTGCCAAATATGTGAAGCTTGAACAACCCAGGTGGCACAAAGACACATTATAAATAATGCCCTGGGCACTACACACCACCCATCAGTTCAGGTAGTAGAAGTAGAAGTCCTGCCTGTTGTTCTGTTGCAGTCCTTCTAGACAAGTAAAATGTCTGCATGGTGCTGGTTCTCTCTTATGCAGTCTTGGGGATCCAGATTTCCTCCTCCATATCCTGTAGCATAATGTCGAGGAACTAGTTTAAGATTCACAAGGCCAATGCCTGCAATATCCTAAATGTGTTCCCAGCAGGCCATGGAACTGTCCCTGTAGCTAAGACTTTAGTATCCACAAGAATGGGCTTACCACACACCCCCCTCTTTGACCAGGTCTTGTACAGTGTCCTATTCCACACAGGAACAGTCTACAATCTGCTGATCTGTGAGTGGGTGATATGCCAGGCACTGTATATACATCCTCCACTGGCACAGATGACTGCAACACACAACATTGCAGGCAGAGGCTCTGATGAAGGCTGATACTACATGCTACTGAGCTGCTTGCTAATGTTAATCCTTGCATCATACTTTGCACATAAACCATGATTCGCAATGTAAAAAACAGATATGCATTACGGAGTAGCATGACCATTTTATACGTTTCTGAATTGGTCCATCATTTTTGGAGTTGTCATTTGCATACATCATGTGACTCATCTGCATGGAGTTGCTGATTTGCATGCTATTATGCACTCATTAGCATACCAGGCTATTTGACCCCTTGCATCACTATGCTGTGCATTAGAGTCACTTACATCCTGTATGTTGCCACTACCCATGCTAATTTACACTGTGCAATGTGCTTAACATCAGTGAATCCCAGCCTTAGTCATCATTTGCGTACCTGTGACTTTGAGCAGGTCACCTAACCAGACACTCCTGAGTCACACCCTTGAAAACTGGCACTTGTGCTTAGTAGAATTTACCTGATAAAGTAAAAAAATATTAAGCTGAGTTATAGAATTTGCTCTCATTATTTGCTTAATAAATACAAGAAAGTCAAGAAGAGTAACTGAACTATGGCAGGGGTTAGGAAAGTTTTTAATAAATGGCCTGAATTTAAAAACAGTGTTAGTGGCACATATTTTGTGAATCTGAGGCCACGTAGAATTACAGTTCCATCAGTGAAGGAAACATGCTGAAAGTAATGTCCATTGAAGCCCTTGTGTACTAAAGCAGGAGGGCAGTGTTATGTCAAAATGAAGTCTGCTATTTATGGACAGTGCAGTTTTTGGAGCTACTGACTTACCTGTACTTGTGTGGCTGTGAAGTCACTGGGTGTGTTTAACTACTAGCTACCCTTTTAGAACCAGAACCCACATCGAAAAATAACGTTTGTGGTACTTCATTTACTTTTATGTTTGGTTTTCTTAGTCTTTTATCCAGCCAGCAAATTGCTATGTAACCATGTGTTTTGATATATGTGGCTGTTTGCAGAAATGAACATAAATTTCTTATGGCTTTCAAAATTATTCTTCCAACTGCATGGGTTTCATTCATTTGGGCTTTGGTTTTGTGACATGGATCCATGATAATATGAAGAATAAAAAGCTTATAAGCGTGCATAAAGATTGGAAATGTGTAGCTAGCAAAATAACAAGGAGAGAAAATAAGGGTGTGTATCAAATGATAACAAGATAAATATGAATATAAGAACACAGTGAAATGGAAGCGATGAAGTGAGTTTTACAATCTAAGACTCAGGATTTCTGTGTAAATGCAGGATGTCATTTACTTATGTGTTAATGAGAAACCCGATGTAATAAACAAGCCTACAGTAGAAAAAATATATTTAGAGGATTACATGGTTAGCATTTTTAAAGAAAAAGAAAAATAGATATCTAAATAGATACATAGAAGGATAGATAGATAACTAGATAGATATACAACAGTTTATTTATTTAACAAATGGATTAATTCATGGTACAGTTAGGGTAAAACAGGCTAGGATTAAATATGAAGAGGTTGTATGGGATAGGATAAGGTTCCAGTTATTAGAGCGTCCCATAAGGTGTTACTGTCATTGTGCTTGTTGTTATTTTTTGTTGATGACAAGTTTATTTATTTATTAGTTGTTACTAGCCTGGTAATATCCTCCACAGGTTTGTTTTAGAATAAATTTGTGAAGCTAATTAACTCCGACATGACAGTAAAAAACTAAATAAGGAGTACAAATACATTGCAAGAAAAATAAAAATATTTAATTCTAAAAGGGGTAACTAGGCACGGGTCTATATTATCATATTGCACGCTCAGAAGAGCATACGACAGATAATCGACCCCATGTAAGCGAACGCTTACAAAGTCGAAACTTCAGAACAGCAATTATTTTCCAATTGTTCCGAAGCAAAAATAAAAACAAAAGCAAACAGTAAAACATTACTTAACATGGGGGGGCTTTGCCCTACACACCCCCCTACTTAAATATACCAACTCCAAGATCGCACTACTGTGCCAAAAAGGTAAAGTAGTGTAAGCGGCCAAACAAATTCTTTCCCAGGGAAAGAATTCGCTGAAATGCCGCTTCGCTATTTTGCCTTTTTACGCTTTACTGTTCAACAAAGACGTGACGGCGTAATAAGGAACCACTAGGCACAACCAAAAAACAGCATATGCAATCTAAGATAAGTTAATTACATTAATTCCAATGAATTAAAACAAAAAGTTGCATTTAAGACACAGGCACACAGAGAACAAAACAAGATACAGAGAGAAGGCAGGTTAAGACAGATTTAAGTCAGGGCTGTCGGCAAAATATAGATTTCTTTAAAATGAGATGTACTTTTACCCCCCCCCCCCCTTGTACTGTAAAAGTGAATTGATAGCTCTAACATAGGAAGTGAGAGAATGGTGTACAACTAGTGTGGAAATGTAAAAACATGTTGCCACCTAACCTTCTAGGAGAAGGAGGAATTTGAATCAGGAATTATTCTGAGAGCTAAGCTTGCATGCCGGAAATTGCTCAGTGAGGAGATTAACGATCAAAAGTGAAAAGGCATTTTGGAAGATAGAAAAATCAAAAGATAGTTGGAGGCAGCTAAAATATTTTCAGGTAAAATACCTCTAACCTGGTAAGTACACTATAGCAGTTAAAGTTCCTCGAATCTCTTGTTTTATGCGACCGTATATTTATCTTCGTCATCCTATGGTGAAGATGTTAAAATCATCCTGAGACAGTGTACCAACTGCCTCATGTACATGGACAACCATCTACTACAGTCACCTAGGAGCACAATTTGTGAGAGATGCAATTACATTAGGAACCCCCTCAAGCCAGTATATCTGGCACTGAAAGGTTTTCAACACAATCACTACACCTCAAACACCACCCACACCTACATAACACACACCCACATATGCAGAGGTCCTCCACATAAACATACCCAAACAAAGGAGACCTCCGAAGCAAAAACACACGCGATCTCCACAGCCCTCCACACCACATACCATGCATAGTCCACACACCTGTGTCTCACAGCTACTAAGGCTTCACCATAAACCCAACATATTAGTCATAGCAGACTCCATTGTGAGATACACAGATGTGCTTCTCACCAGGCTGAATAAGGAGAAAGTCACGGTTATTTGTCTGTCAGGTGCCAGAATCCACCATATAACATACGCACTCAAGTCTCTCAACAACAGGTACTATTATGACTCTATCATAGTCCATGTTGGTGTGAATGACTTGAGACATATCTCTCTGGACTATATGAAGAGAGGCATGATTGAGCTCACTGATTATGTGTCCCAGGCAGGTATGTCCCTAGCCTTAAGCAGCATTCTGCTGTCACCCAGAATGATGCCTCAATACAAACAGAAAATGATTGACTTTAACAATTGGCTTAGTTTCTGGTTGTCATTCCAGGGGGATCCAGTGCCTGACAGCCTGGGAAGATATGATCGACAGACCATGATGCTTTGCCAGAGATGGCCTGCATCTGTCTCACCTGGGCTTCAGGCTTCTGGCAAAGGCTCTTGCCTCCTCCAAAGTGCCTTTTTTTAGTAAAAGTCCTGAGATAGAGATAACCAACATAAAAATTTCAACAAAACGCAAATTAAAGGTCATGCTGTTAAACACTAGAAGTCTAAACATGAAACTACACTCATTGCAAGCATTCTTAACCCTGGAAAATGCTAACATCTGTGCAGTCACAGAAACTTGGTTCAAAGCAGTGGAGAACATCCCAGCCTTACCTGGTTACTTATCCTATCATACATTCAGTCCCCAAACTGTGGATAGTAAAGCCAAAGGAGGTGGAGTTTCCATATACATTAAAGACATGCACACCTCCAGGCTGGTCTAACAGTATGATGCACAGGAGACATTCCAGGTGCAGTTAACCATTGACAAGACCCCTATTCAAATCACAGCTAGCTACCGAACCTCAAATCTGACTCAAGATGCCCAATACACCTATTTGGACCTGTTTGAATCTATCAAGATTCAACCCTTTACCCTAATCCTGGGTGACTTTAACTTCCCAAACATAGATTGGAAGAACTACTTATGCCAGAACACAAATGCCCAAAAACTCCTCGATTTTGTCAATGCAAATGACGTGGAACAGCTAGTCAATACCCCCACAAGAGGTGATAATATCTTGGACTTGGTATTAACCAACATGTGTAACTACTGCAGCATCCCTATAGTATCATCCTCCCTAGTAAGATCCAACCATAAAGTGGTCACTTTCGAAGTCACCATCTCCCCCAACCCATTTCTAGCTAAGATCAGACATAAAAACCTCTCTAAAGCTGATTACAGCCTCCTGAGGGATGGTATAAACAGCTTCACAACCTTCTCCACCTCTGTAGGAACTGGAACCAATATCCAAAACTACACCAAAGCACCATACAAGCATTTATATAGCTGCATGGACTCAGGAATACCTTAAAGGACTAAATCATCCTCCACAAGGAAGAGTAAATCTGTCTGGTGGATTCTGCAATAAATAAACTCAATAACAAAAGGAAAACAAATTGTTGTCCAAGACCAAGAAGGAGCAGGTGCCCAATTGGAAGTAATGTCTCCTTAGCCCGAACAAGCAAATAAGACCACTAGTGAAAGCCTCCAAAGCAAACTTCAAGTCCAAATTGGCCACATCTACTAGAGACAATCATAAGGCCCTCTTTATATATGTCCACAACCTCAAAGGAAGAACCCAAATTTGTTCAGAACTGGTGGTCAAGGACACCACATATACAAATGCTGTAGATATGGCAAACTTGCTGGCTGACAGATTCAGCAAAAACTTCATCCCTCTGCCCCCCCCCCCCCATCAGTAAATCAGGACATTCCCAGTACCTGCCCCCTTCCCTTTATATCTAGGGAACAGGTCATCACTGTTCTCTCAAAGGCAAAAAAATACAGCCTCCATGGGACCCGATAACATACTAGGCTGCATCCTAAGTGAACTCAGGCAGGAACTTGCAGCACCATTAGGCACCCTATTCAACTAAAGCCTGAGTACTGGCTTCATCCCAGATGAATGGAGGACAGCCACTGTCATCCCTTTACACAAAGATGCGTCCACCAATCTGGGAAATTATAGACCCATCAGCCTAACTAGCCTGATCTGGAAGGCCATGGAACAGACTATCATGGACCTCATTAACAAGGACATTTGCAATCTCCAAACACTCAAGCCCACACAGTTTGGCTTCATCATGGGGGGGTCATGTCTGCTAAATTTGGTTGACTTCTTTGAGACAGTCACTAAAGCCATGGATGAGGGGAAAAAGGTGCATACCGCCTACCTTGATATGGCCTCTCAACTAGGCATCGATCCATATGTTACCAGATAGGTAGCAAACTGGCTCATTGATAGAATCCACCTAGTCAAAATAGAGGAAGCCACCTCAAGCAGTAGACCAGTAACAAGCAGCGTACCCCAGGGTTCGGTCTTGGGGCTTCTGTTATTTGGGATATACTTTTCTGAGGTGCAGGCCAAAACCAGTGGGCTATGGATGACCAAGGTTTGCAGATGACTGTAAGCTTGGCGCTGTCATCAATTCCCCTAGTGATGTAGACATCCTCCAAAGGGTCTCACTCAGACAAATGACTGGTGCCAGAAACATGGCCTCTAGCTGAATACCAAAAAATGTATCATCATCCCCTTTGGGGAGAGTGATGTTCCCACAAATTATCACATTAATAACAATGTCTTAAGCACGCAATCATTTGTGAGGGACTTGGGCACCCAGGTTGACAGCAACCTGACTTTTGACCATCATGTTGCCTCCTTTGTACGGAATGCCTTCTACATGGCCCATCTCATAAGTAAGGGTAGCTCATCCATGGACAAGGAGGTCATAACATCCCTGTATTCTTCCCTTGTAAGACTCATTATTGAGTACAATGTCCCTTTCAGCATGTACCTCGCAAAGCACATCCAGGAGCTGGAGAGACCACAAAGGTTCCTTACCAGGAGAATCCAGAGCCTCAAATATCTACCATACACAGATAAGCTAAAAGCCCTATCCCTCTACTCAGTTTCATACAGACTCCTCAGAGGTGACCTCTGTCTGGCATACAAGGCAATCACAGGCCCCATGGGACTGCTGCATATCTGCAAGTCAAGCTACACTCGAGTAACTCGCACACGTGACCTCAACCTGGTCTGTGACATCAACAGGACTTGTTGGCAGGACAGATTTGTGTCCCAGAGACTCCCCCATCTATGGAATAGACTCCCTCTCCACATCAAGCAGAGTACCTCTTTACCCCTTTTTAAGTGCAACCTGGATAACTGGATGGGAAACAGAAAATATACCCCTAGGATTCCACCCATGTCCCTGTTGAACAGGGGCATCGGGTGCTGACTTGTCTAAACATGGACTAAACTCTTGGCTAGGCTTATAAGGGCCTCAAGGCCAATAGCCTAGTAACCTCCTATGATCATTCCTGTATAACTGAATCTAGGCTTATAAGGGCCTCAGGGCCAGTAGCCTAGTAATCTCCTATGATCCTATGATTGTTTCTGTATAACTGAATGATAAGGAAAGTCTAGGTAATCAAACCTAGCAGTCCTTTAGCTGGCATAGCAAGCACTATTTTTTTTTCATATGGCTTTTTGACTGCATCACTAGAAAGTTCTAATAAAATGAGAAAGGTGTCCAAAAATAGCAGGTATTGATGCAATCAGCATGAGAAATAGTCCATCTACCCTGTGAGAGAGCTACGGCACCTGTTGTACTAAGTGAATATTGGTTTTCTACAGGTAATACAGACTAGTATTTAATTTAGATCATGCTGATGTGGAACCAGGAGAAATAATTAACTAATTCTGTTCTATGGAATCATTATGGATTAAACAATAAATTAAGTAATATTAAATGTAAAGAAAAACAGAATGAAAAATTATGAATTTTATAAAATGGGTTAAGTATTATTGACAGTAGGTGTATATTTCTTACAGGGATATAATAGCATTTTAATAAAAAAAATGAACTCCTATTCTTCTTTGGATAAGCATAATTAGATTTTTAATTTTTTCCCTGAACTATCCCATTTTCATCTGGGACCTCAGTATAAAATCTTGACTAAAAGATGGAACCTCTGGAATGTGTTGTACCAGGTCCCCTTCAAAAACCCGAATGCTCACTTACCCGACTTCCAAAACACTGAGACGAAAAGGCCGACAACCGCACAACACCAACATCCCAGAACACTGACTTTCCGCTCCAGTTATGTAACCACTTGCCATCCTGTTGAACTTTGACCCTTACCCCAGTGATAATGCAATTTCAGAGTTGGTATATTTAGCTGGGAAGGGACAAAGCCCCCACATGGGTGGGTTTGCTTTTCTTCGGTTTTGCTTTCTTTTCAGGATGGCCAAGCAGTTACTTACCTGGAGTGGAGAGTCTGTGTTTTGGGATGTCAGTGTTATGCTGTCATCAGCCTTTTCGTCTCAGCGTTTTGGAAGTCAGGTAAGTGAGTGTTCAGGTTTCTGAAGTAAACCCGTTGCACCACGTTGTTAGTAATGGACTTTCCAAAGGTAATCTCCAAAGATATTTTAGATTTAGTTCTTTTTTCTTTCTACAGCACAGATAAACACACTTATGTTTCCTGACTTTACTGTACCCACCATACTTTTTAAAAATGTCACTTTTGCTTTGCTTCTCCTAACCCAGGCACTGCTTTATTTATTTCACCAGTCATTTGTTTGCTTTCTTTTGAGTAACAAGTGAGAAGTGAAAGGTATGTACTATCTATAATATTAGATTGTCACGCTCTGTATCTGATCACGTTAGTCATAGGATGGGTAATTACAGGGAGCAATTGTTCACCTACTTTATGGCTCAAAAGGAAAAAAAAACTTCTGCAACTCCCATAATGCACCACACCTCTGCTTCTATCCAAATTAAATCTGCTTTTTGGAAATCCATTTGCCTTAATGGGCATTCTTCCTGATCATACCACATGGATAAATTTTACCCTAGGTAGGGGGATAGTGGGTAGATTTGCTGAAGTGAACAGACATGGACCCTGAAGATCTAACATTAAGGAAAGTTCATAACTTTTATATCTAACATGATCCAATCCACTTACTTCAAACACAGGACAGTCCCCATCTTCTCCTATTGGGTGACATCATGACAGAATGCCATGAAAAATGACAGCCCCAAAAGGTGACCTGGACCTTGAGATGACATCCAGCTTATTGTGCCTTACAAAAGTATACAGTGAAGCCCATGTTGGGGCTCTAGAAATATCATCAATGGAAGAAATTCTGCAAAAAGTGAGAGGTGGGAGAGGTTGGCATAATGGCTAAGGTCATTACCTCACAGATACAGAGTAGAGGGTTTGATTCTGACCTCTGGTTATTAGCTAAGCTTGTAAGTAGTCTGCAGACTAATAGTCTAGTATTTACCCATAAACCTATGATAACTGATGATGTAACTCCAGTTGTAGGATGACGGTTCCCTGAAGCTACTGGCAGGGTTTTATTGTATTTCTTTTAATAAAAGGAAATGGAGTCTAAACGCTACCTGGATAACATAATCGTTGACACTTTCTGACCTGCTTTACTCATAGCAAAGGATACAAATAGTTCATTATCAATTTTTCTATGGTTAGTACTATCAAGGTAAGAACTGTGCTGATGGCAAACATCTAGGCAGTGTAGAAAATATCTCTTTTGTTACCAAATTGCAGAAAAAATACTGGAAGGTTATTGGAATGGATAAGGTTAATTTTTGTGGCTACTTTGGGTATGAAAGTAATGTTAGCATGTAAAGAATCACATATGCATACATAATAATATATTATGGAAAATAATAAGCAGAGCTTTGGAAGAATGGGGTTGAATTTCTGAAACTTTTCTGATAGAGGTAACTGCTAGTAAAATCAAGTCTTCCAGGACATGTATTTGAATCAGCTTTGGCTGCTGGTTCAAAGAAAGGCAGCATAGTTTGTTTAACATGAAATTCAAATCCCAAGGGAACACCAGTTCCCTTAGATAGGGCCTTGGAAGGAATGTACCTCTTAAAAAGGTCTTACAAACTTTCAAGGCAGCCAGTAAAGGAAGACTGCGCTCCTTGGCGAAAATTAGAAATGGCTGCTAGAGCTGCCTTTATAGGGGAATAGCTAGAACACTGATTGAAAATGTCTCCTAAAAACTGCAAGATTGCTGGAATTGGGGGTGGAGAAAGGACTGAGACCTTCACTAGTGGCCCATGTCAGAAATTATGTCCATTTACATCTGCAGACTTTTCTGATAGAGAAGCTCTTATCAACTATGAGGAGTCTGACCACTCTAGCAGGGTAAGCAGGGTCCCTTGCGATCAGTGGAACCACAGAACCTATGAAGTTAGTCTGAGGGACTAGAGGTCTTTTTGAAGCTTGCTGAACAGATGGGATAGAAGACCTTTCAAGGATCTAAGGAGAAAAGAGTTCTCTAAAATGTGAGGTCACAGTAGAGGAAATCAAACTTGTCTATGACGAGTAAAGAGCTATGAAAATGACTTTTTCCACAGGAATTTCATTATAAGGGGAAATGGGGAAGGTCACCTTAGTAAAGGATGAGGGATAAGTAACTACTGCATTTGGCACTGGTCTGGGATGCAAAGAGATTGCAGCAAGGCTTTCTGCAGTGGTGGAAGATGGTATTCACCACTGCCTGACAGAGATACCACTCATGAGGAATCAGTCAACATTAGCTGAGCGTGTGTACTATACAGATAGCTTGACTGGGAATATGTGTCGCTCTCAGAAAGTGACGAGTTGTCATGCCCATTTTTACAAACTCATGGTCTCTCAGCACAGATAATAAGACCTGGCTCTCTCTGCTTGTTGATGCATAAAACCACCACTATTTTGTTATAGTGGTGGTGAATGCACCCTGAGGGAAGAGGTCCCAAAGAGCCTGCAGTTTAAGGAGGACCACCCATATCTCCAGAACACTGATGTGCAGAGGGGCCCCTTGTTGTGACCAGGATGTTTTGGCCATTTGCCATAAAGAATGCCCCCACCCCAGGGTAAGAAGTATCTGTGGTCCCCACCATTTTCAGAGAGAAGATAAAGGAGATGTCCGAAGAAAGACTGATGGAAAAAACCCACCACAGTAGGCTCAGACTAAAAACACGACAGTCATATCAGGTGGGACACATACATTCTGAGACCAGTGAACACAGAGTGCCCACTGAAGAACCCTCATGCAATGTCTTACAAAGGGATCAATAAGCTTGTCAGTGCTAGAATGTCCAGAACCTTCAGGCCACAAGCAGCCGTCATTCGTGGAGCATTTACAAGATGTCTGAAGGGTCACTATCCTGAATAGTGGGCAACTAATAATGCAAGTCCTTTCATGGAGCAAATGATAATTTGTCATGGCAATAGCTCCATCTGTGACTTTGTAGTGTTTGCTGATATTCACAAAGATTGCAACAATTGCAGTAAACAGTCCCTTGTTTTCATCAGTGACTCCCTTGTTAAGGTTGCCATGAGCCACTTGTCCAGATAAGGGGAATATATTTGTCCCTTCTAGCTTGAAATAAGCTGGTTCACCCATCATGCATTTGGTGAACACTCTGGCAGCTGTAGTGAGACCAAAATGGAGGGATCTGAAATGGTAAACATCAGCCCTCACCATGAACTGCAGGAACTTTCTGAACACCTTAGCCATCTTTATGTGCAAGTAGGCATTTTGAAGACCGACACAGCACATTCAGTCCCCTTTTTTCAAGCACAGGAGTAGTGATTGCACTCTGATCATAGCAATCTCATGTTTTTCATATAAATCTATGCTCTTAAGGTCTAAGATGGGTTTGCAGTCCATCTTCTTGGGAAGAAAAAGACTCTTGAGTAGACTCCAGACCCTCACTGTCTAATGGGCCTCCAGGATGTCTCTTTTTAATAAAAAAATGTATACCACTAGTCTGGTTACAGGAAGGTGTACAGACAGTCGACCCCAACTGCCTCCAAAATGGGACAGTCAGACAAGTCCTCATGGACTTTGCACCTGACTTATGAAAAAAAAAATTATGAAAGAGGAACTGCAAAATTCTTCATCTAGTAGAGTCTCTCTACCTCTATAGTGTGTCTGGTATAAAAACTTCCACATCTTCATGAGTTTCATTCAGGATGTTACTTAAATGGGGGCTACTGTTGCTGCTTGAAAGATTGCTGTGGTCCTTTTTATAAAATTGTGCTCATGACTGCCCTGTAAACATTCTCAAAACAGTCAATGACCCATCAAAATAATGCATAATACAATGACTTACACAGATACATTTTAAACAAAAACAATTATAAACCATTTGGCTGTGATAAATACACGGTAATACAAATAAATGGTATTTTTTGTGTTTATGGAACAACAGTAGAATATGTATTTATTACTACATATGGAGCTTTGTCTCCATCTAGTGGAACATTTTTACACAGGTCATGCATCTAAAATATATTTTTTTACTCTTAACAAAACTGATTAATATTTGACATCAACTAGCCCACTTTCAAAGCTATTCAATCAAACCTAGTTTATATATAGAACCAAAACTGATAATTCATATTCTTTTACTCTGATTTAATAATTCATGTTTTGTTCTTCAGATAAACAGTCTGTGTAAATCTTATCAATACTAAGCGATGTAAATTGGGTTCCAGAATGTTCTACCATATGTTTATATAATGCACTCTTATCCATCTTGTATTTAATATCATAAATGCATAGCAACGTGCTGTGTACAGACCCTAGATGTCTGCCCAGTGGAAAAGCACTGCAGCAGCATATGGCCATAGAAATATCCACTTTCGATTACAAGTAGCGGCCTGATGTTATACGTTTTATAACTGTTCACGGAAGTAAATAAATTGTTTTGCAAACAACCGTGTAATAAGTACAGTCCCCACAAACAGTGCATCTACATGGTCCTTTCCCCAAAAGCCTTTGCTAATACTAAATTGCTATTACTACTGAAGTTATTTTTTTTTTACAATGACAAATAGTCTCTCTAAAGTTTTCCCCCTTTGAAAGCCAGAATTGCAAAAGTCAGGTAAACATGTCTCAAAACATTGATCAGATGTAAGGATATTCCAATGCTAATAATTTTTTTAGTTTAAAACCATAGGTAGTGATAAGCCTAAGTTGTTGAGGCACATTATTTTTTGTAAATGGCTGTAAACCCCTAAAAACATTGTTTCTATTTGTAGTTGAAGCTTGTTAATGGACCTAGTCAATAACATGTGTGGAATATCCTTGATTTGTAAATCTACTGTCTGATTTGTTGGGTTTTTGCTTTGGTATAGTCTGTAACCACTTGGAGAGGCATTGGGGACCAAAGATGGTTCAGAGAGTTGAATGCCTTTACCGTGGCAAGGATTTCCTGAAATTTATGTGCATCTGTCCTTGGTGTCCCACACCCCCTGCACTTTTATCCCTCCTGAAACTGCTGCTCAAGCAACGTCCAAAGCATCTGTGGTAACTGACTATTTTGAAGCAGGGAGGGAGAAGGGGAGACCTGGATTTAAGGATATCTGTTGTCTCCACCAAAAGATTACTCTTCTCACAAACCCAGCACCAGGATCTGAAAAGATAAAGGATATTGATACCAAGACCAAAGAGATTTCAGTACCACTGGATCTTTCTCATGTGAAGTCTTGCCAGGGGTATCATGAGAATCATAGATGCTACGAGACCCAAAATCCTGAGGTATTCCCTTGTTGAGACCAAAGTCTAAGTGGAAAACCTTAGAAATAGATTTTGGTAACAATCTATTTTTTCCTGAGGAAGAAAAACTCTTTGAACTGAGGTGCCTAGCTGACATCGAAAAACTCTTTGAACTGAGGTGTCTAGCTGACATGTCAAGAACACAGTCCTGTGTTTGGGAGTCAAGAAAGACGTTTGAATGTTTTCTAGGAATCCCAGCTTCTGTAAGAGATCTCTAGTCCGAGAGAGAGATTCCTGACACTTTGAAAAAGACTCTGAAAAGATAAGCAGGACATCTAAATATGGAAAAATGTGGATATCCTGTATCCTGCAATGAGCTATAACTGGAGCTAGACACACTATGAACACTTTTGGAGCAGTGGCTAGTCCAAAGAGTAAGGCAGAGAACTGATAATGTGATCCAGACAAACAAACTCTTAAGAAATACCTGAAGTTTGAATGAACAGGAATGTGATGATATGCATTTTTAATTCTAGTGTTGCCAGGAATCTTGAAAGTGGAAGAAGAAGAAAAGGTAACAGATTGTGAAGTGACATCATTTTGAATATGGACACTATCACAGACAGGTTTAAAACAGAAAGATCCAGAAATGATCTTAAATTATTTCCTTTCTTTCTTTGGCACTAGGAACATCCTTGAATAAAAATCCTTCCCCAGTTTGGAAGGAGGAACTTGTCTTACCACTCCTTGGGACAGCATGTGATGAACAACTGGTGGAAACAAAAGTGTCTGATCTGGAGGATGAGGAATGACCCCCTGGAAAGGAGGAATTTCCTCCCACTGCCGTCTGTAACCTTGATAAACAATTTTCAGAACACATTTGTCTGAAACTATCTGTTGCCAAAGATACAAATGAATATTCAGACTTTCTGGAAGAAAGAAGAGGCTAGGTTGGGAGGGGTTCACAAGGTCTCTTGAATAGTCTTTCAAACATGTTGGACTGTCCTTGGTTTTGGGAGGTTTGAGATTTCTTTTTGTAACACCATTTGCCATTTCTTCTTAAACATTTGTTTACCTTTATTTTGTTGAGAATGTTTATTAGAGACTGTTTATTATGTTTTTTTTTTTTTTTTTGGACAGAATTGGAGGAGGAGATAGGAAATCCCTTGGAAAATATGGAAAAGGAGGGCTGAAAAATCTTCTACATTCCCTGGATCAGGTTGCCCCTTTCATAATTTTTGATCACCTCTGCAGCAGAGCAGCCAAACACCACTAAATCTCTATCCAAAGGAGAATTTAAAATCTCGTTTTTATCATCATGAGAGGGGTTCTGAGAATGCAGCCATGGAAACCTCCATACCTCTGGAAGAAGTATAAACAGAGCCATAAACACACTGCAAATAATGAGTATTGACCTGTGATAAGTAATTTAAGGCAGCCTTTTCCTCACAAGAAGAAACTTCGGGTTAAATATTCCTCATACTTTCACAATTTGTCAGAACAAACTTTAATATACGAGTCTGACATCAAAGTTGCAGACGAAGACACTTTTCCCAGATTTATTAATAATCTTCCTATCCTTATCAGAACAATTAAGATTGGAAATGACGAGGTGCTTAGCAGCAGTGGGGTCAACTAAAGCTATAGCTGCTCGATCAGGTGTGGGAAAAGCGTATAAAATGAAAATAAATGAGGAACATTATACATCTGATCTGCCTTTTTAGGGACAGCTGGCTGACAATGGGGAAACTGCAGGCAGTAACACACATCTTCTAAAGCAGACAGAACAAAGGAATGGGTGTAGGTTCTGGAAATTTGTTCTGTAACAATTTATGGTATTTTCTGAGGGAATGAGAAACCTCAGTGTTCTCCCACTGAAAACACTGTCACATTCTAGCAATAATCCCAGAGAAAGAGAAACCCCCACAGGGAGAATCAGAAACTGAGCTATCCAATGAGTCTGAATCAGAAATCTAAAGAAACAAAAAATCTGCATCCATCCCTGCATTTTTTTATTCAGATTCAGATTCTTGAATCTACTCAGAAAAAGAACAATCCCTCATTCTTTTACAAGAAACAATTTACAAGAAGGTTCAATAGTCTGAATTAAACCTTGAGCCAGACTCAGTAAACTACTCCCATCCAAAGAAATTTGAGGAAGAGTAGAAACATGGTTTTCTGTTTCTTTTTCACAGGAAAACTGGGGCCAACAGTGTTACTAATGGCAGCAGCAGCTTCCCCAGGGATGGACGCAGCATTCTGACACAACAGGCAGCTTCCCCAGGGATGGGCGCAGCATTCTGACACAACAGGCAGCTTCCCCAGGGATGGGTACAGCATTCTGACACAACAGGCAGATTCCCCAGGGATGGGCGCAGCATTCTGACACAACAGGCAGCTTCCCCAGGGATAGACACAGCATTCTGACACAACAGGCAGCTTCCCCAGGGATAGACACAGCATTCTGACACAACAGGCAGCTTCCCCAGGGATGGGCACTGCATTCTGACACAACAGGCAGCTTCCCCAGGGATAGACACAGCATTCTGACACAACAGGCAGCTTCCCCAGGGATGGGCGCAGCACTCTGACACAACAGGCAGCTTCCCCAGGGATAGACACAGCATTCTGACACAACAGGCAGCTTCCCCAGGGATGGACACAGCATTCTGACACAACAGGCAGCTTCCCCAGGGATAGACACAGCATTCTGACACAACAGGCAGCTTCCCCAGGGATAGACACAGCATTCTGACACAACAGGCAGCTTCCCCAGGGATAGACACAGCATTCTGACACAACAGGCAGCTTCCCCAGGGATGGGCGCAGCATTCTGACACAACAGGCAGCTTCCCCAGGGATGGGCGCAGCATTCTGACACAACAGGCAGCTTCCCCAGGGATAGACACAGCATTCTGACACAACAGGCAGCTTCCCCAGGGATGGGCAGCATTCTGACACAACAGGCAGCTTTCCCAGGGATAGACACAGCATTCTGACACAACAGGCAGCTTCCCCAGGGATGGGCGCAGCATTCTGACACAACAGGCAGCTTCCCCAGGGATGGGCGCAGCATTCTGACACAACAGGCAGCTTCCCCAGGGATGGGCGCAGCATTCTGACACAACAGGCAGCTTCCCCAGGGATGGGGCAGCATTCTGACACAACAGGCAGCTTCCCCAGGGATAGACACAGCATTCTGACACAACAGGCAGCTTCCCCAGGGATGGGCGCAGCATTCTGACACAACAGGCAGCTTCCCCAGGGATGGGCGCAGCATTCTGACACAACAGGCAGCTTCCCCAGGGATAGACACAGCATTCTGACACAACAGGCAGCTTCCCCAGGGATAGACACAGCAATCTGACACAACAGGCAGCTTCCCCAGGGATAGACACAGCATTCTGACACAACAGGCAGCTTCCCCAGGGATAGACACAGCATTCTGACACAACAGGCAGCTTCCCCAGGGATAGACACAGCATTCTGACACAACAGGCAGCTTCCCCAGGGATGGGCGCAGCATTCTGACACAACAGGCAGCTTCCCCAGGGATGGGCGCAGCATTCTGACACAACAGGCAGCTTCCCCAGGGATGGGCAGCATTCTGACACAACAGGCAGCTTCCCCAGGGATGGGCAGCATTATGACACAACAGGCAGCTTCACCAGGGATGGGCAGCATTCTGACACAACAGGCAGCTTCCCCAGGGATGGGCGCAGCATTCTGACACAACAGGCAGCTTCCCAGCGATAGACACAGCATTCTGACACAACAGGCAGCTTCCCCAGGGATAGACACAGCATTCTGACACAACAGGCAGCTTCCCCAGGGATAGACACAGCATTCTGACACAACAGGCAGCTTCCCCAGGGATGGGCACTGCATTCTGACACAACAGGCAGCTTCCCCAGGGATAGACACAGCATTCTGACACAACAGGCAGCTTCCCCAGGGATGGGCGCAGCATTCTGACACAACAGGCAGCTTCCCCAGGGATAGACACAGCATTCTGACACAACAGGCAGCTTCCCCAGGGATGGGCGCAGCATTCTGACACAACAGGCAGCTTCCCCAGGGATGGGCGCAGCATTCTGACACAACAGGCAGCTTCCCCAGGGATGGGCGCAGCATTCTGACACAACAGGCAGCTTCCCCAGGGATGGGCGCAGCATTCTGACACAACAGGCAGCTTCCCCAGGGATGGGTGCAGCATTCTGACACAAGAGGCAGCTTCCCCAGGGATGGGCGCAGCATTCTGACACAACAGGCAGCTTCCCCAGGGATAGACACAGCATTCTGACACAACAGGCAGCTTCCCCAGGGATGGGTGCAGCATTCTGACACAACAGGCAGCTTCCCCAGGGATAGACACAGCATTCTGACACAACAGGCAGCTTCCCCAGGGATGGGCGCAGCATTCTGACACAACAGGCAGCTTCCCCAGGGATGGGCGCAGCATTCTGACACAACAGGCAGCTTCCCAGGGATGGGCGCAGCATTCTGACACAACAGGCAGCTTCCCCAGGGATGGGCAGCATTCTGACACAACAGGCAGCTTCCCCAGGGATAGACACAGCATTCTGACACAACAGGCAGCTTCCCCAGGGATAGACACAGCATTCTGACACAACAGGCAGCTTCCCCAGGGATGGGCACTGCATTCTGACACAACAGGCAGCTTCCCCAGGGATAGACACAGCATTCTGACACAACAGGCAGCTTCCCCAGGGATGGGCGCAGCACTCTGTCACAACAGGCAGCTTCCCCAGGGATAGACACAGCATTCTGACACAACAGGCAGCTTCCCCAGGGATGGACACAGCATTCTGACACAACAGGCAGCTTCCCCAGGGATAGACACAGCATTCTGACACAACAGGCAGCTTCCCCAGGGATAGACACAGCATTCTGACACAACAGGCAGCTTCCCCAGGGATAGACACAGCATTCTGACACAACAGGCAGCTTCCCCAGGGATGGGCGCAGCATTCTGACACAACAGGCAGCTTCCCAGGGATGGGCAGCATTCTGACACAACAGGCAGCTTCCCCAGGGATAGACACAGCATTCTGACACAACAGGCAGCTTCCCCAGGGATGGGCGCAGCATTCTGACACAACAGGCAGCTTTCCCAGGGATAGACACAGCATTCTGACACAACAGGCAGCTTCCCCAGGGATGGGCGCAGCATTCTGATACAACAGGCAGCTTCCCCAGGGATGGGCGCAGCATTCTGACACAACAGGCAGCTTCCCCAGGGATGGGCGCAGCATTCTGACACAACAGGCAGCTTCCCCAGGGATGGGCGCAGCATTCTGACACAACAGGCAGCTTCCCCAGGGATGGGCGCATTCTGACACAACAGGCAGCTTCCCCAGGGATGGGCGCAGCATTCTGACACAACAGGCAGCTTCCCCAGGGATGGGCGCAGCATTCTGACACAACAGGCAGCTTCCCCAGGGATAGACACAGCATTCTGACACAACAGGCAGCTTCCCCAGGGATAGACACAGCATTCTGACACAACAGGCAGCATCCCCATGGATGGGCGCAGCATTCTGACACAACAGGCAGCTTCCCAGGGATAGACACAGCACTCTAACACAACAGGCAGCTTCCCCAGGGATGGGCGCAGCATTCTGACACAACAGGCAGCTTCCCCAGGGATAGACACAGCATTCTGACACAACAGGCAGCTTCCCCAGGGATGGGCAGCATTCTGACACAACAGGCAGCTTCCCAGGGATAGACACAGCACTCTGACACAACAGGCAGCTTCCCCAGGGATGGGCGCAGCATTCTGACACAACAGGCAGCTTCCCCAGGGATAGACACAGCATTCTGACACAACAGGCAGCTTCCCCAGGGATGGGCGCATCATTCTGACACAACAGGCAGCTTCCCCAGGGATAGACACAGCATTCTGCCACAACAGGCAGCTTCCCCAGGGATGGGCGCAGCATTCTGACACAACAGACAGCTTCCCCAGGGATGGGCGCAGCATTCTGACACAACAGACAGCTTCCCCAGGGATAGACACAGCATTCTGACACAACAGGCAGCTTCCCAGGGATAGACACAGCATTCTGACACAACAGGCAGCTTCCCCAGGGATGGGCAGCATTCTGACACAACAGGCAGCTTCCCCAGGGATGGGCGCAGCATTCTGACACAACAGGCAGCTTCCCCAGGGATGGGCAGCATTCTGACACAACAGGCAGCTTCCCCAGGGATGGGCGCAGCATTCTGACACAACAGGCAGCTTCCCCAGGGATAGACACAGCATTCTGACACAACAGGCAGCTTCCCCAGGGATAGACACAGCATTCTGACACAACAGGCAGCTTCCCCAGGGATGGGCGCAGCATTCTGACACAACAGGCAGCTTCCCCAGGGATGGGCGCAGCATTCTGACACAACAGGCAGCTTCCCCAGAGATAGACACAGCATTCTGACACAACAGGCAGCTTCCCCAGGGATGGGCACTGCATTCTGATACAACAGGCAGCTTCCCCAGGGATGGGCGCAGCATTCTGACACAACAGGCAGCTTCCCCAGGGATAGGCACTGCATTCTGATACAACAGGCAGCTTCCCCAGGGATAGACACAGCATTCTGACACAACAGGCAGCTTCCCCAGGGATAGACACAGCATTCTGACACAACAGGCAGCTTCCCCAGGGATAGACACAGCATTCTGACACAACAGGCAGCTTCCCCAGGGATGGGCGCAGCATTCTGACACAACAGGCAGCTTCCCCAGGGATGGGCACAGCATTCTGACACAACAGGCAGCTTCCCCAGGGATAGACACAGCATTCTGACACAACAGGCAGCTTCCCCAGGGATAGACACAGCATTCTGACACAACAGGCAGCTTCCCCAGGGATGGGCGCAGCATTCTGACACAACAGGCAGCTTCCCCAGGGATAGACACAGCATTCTGACACAACAGGCAGCTTCCCCAGGGATAGACACAGCATTCTGACACAACAGGCAGCTTCCCCAGGGACGGGCGCAGCATTCTGACACAACAGGCAGCTTCCCCAGGGATAGACACAGCATTCTGACACAACAGGCAGCTTCCCCAGGGATAGACACAGCATTCTGACACAACAGGCAGCTTCCCCAGGGATGGGCGCAGCATTCTGACACAACAGGCAGCTTCCCCAGGGATGGGCGCAGCATTCTGACACAGCAGGCAGCTTCCCCGGGGATAGATACAGCATTCTGACACAACAGGCAGCTTCCCCAGGGATAGACACAGCATTCTGACACAACAGGCAGCTTCCCCAGGGATAGACACAGCATTCTGACACAACAGGCAGCTTCCCCAGGGATGGGCGCAACATTCTGACACAACAGGCAGCTTCCCCAGGGATAGACACAGCATTCTGACACAACAGGCAGCTTCCCCAGGGATGGGCGCAGCATTCTGACACAACAGGCAGCTTCCCCAGGGATAGACACAGCATTCTGACACAACAGGCAGCTTCCCCAGGGATGGGCGCAGCATTCTGACACAACAGACAGCTTCCCCAGGGATGGGCGCAGCATTCTGACACAACAGGCAGCTTCCCCAGGGATAGACACAGCATTCTGACACAACAGGCAGCTTCCCCAGGGATAGACACAGCATTCTGACACAACAGGCAGCTTCCCCAGGGATGGGCAGCATTCTGACACAACAGGCAGCTTCCCCAGGGATGGGCGCAGCATTCTGACACAACAGGCAGCTTCCCCAGGGATGGGCGCAGTATTCTGACACAACAGGCAGCTTCCCCAGGGATGGGCGCAGCATTCTGACACAACAGGAAGCTTCCCCAGGGATAGACACAGCATTCTGACACAACAGGCAGCTTCCCCAGGGATAGACACAGCATTCTGACACAACAGGCAGCTTCCCCAGGGATGGGTGCAGCATTCTGACACAACAGGCAGCTTCCCCAGGGATGGGCGCAGCATTCTGACACAACAGGCAGCTTCCCCAGAGATAGACACAGCATTCTGACACAACAGGCAGCTTCCCCAGGGATGGGCACTGCATTCTGATACAACAGGCAGCTTCCCCAGGGATGGGCGCAGCATTCTGACACAACAGGCAGCTTCCCCAGGGATGGGCACTGCATTCTGATACAACAGGCAGCTTCCCCAGGGATAGACACAGCATTCTGACACAACAGGCAGCTTCCTCAGGGATAGACACAGCATTCTGACACAACAGGCAGCTTCCCCAGGGATAGACACAGCATTCTGACACAACAGGCAGCTTCCCCAGGGATGGGCGCAGCATTCTGACACAACAGGCAGCTTCCCCAGGGATGGGCACAGCATTCTGACACAACAGGCAGCTTCCCCAGGGATAGACACAGCATTCTTACACAACAGGCAGCTTCCCCAGGGATAGACACAGCATTCTGACACAACAGGCAGCTTCCCCAGGGATGGGCGCATTCTGACACAACAGGCAGCTTCCCCAGGGATAGACACAGCATTCTCTCACAACAGGCAGCTTCCCCAGGGATAGACACAGCATTCTGACACAACAGGCAGCTTCCCCAGGGATGGGCGCAGCATTCTGACACAACAGGCAGCTTCCCCAGGGATAGACACAGCATTCTGACACAACAGGCAGCTTCCCCAGGGATAGACACAGCATTCTGACACAACAGGCAGCTTCCCCAGGGATAGACACAGCATTCTGACACAACAGGCAGGTTCCCCAGGGATAGACACAGCATTCTGACACAACAGGCAGCTTCCCCAGGGATAGACACAACATTCTGACACAACAGGCAGCTTCCTCAGGGATAGACACAGCATTCTGACACAACAGGCAGCTTCTCCAGGGATGGGCGCAGCATTCTGACACAACAGGCAGCTTCCCCAGGGATAGACACAGCATTCTGACACAACAGGCAGCTTCCCCAGGGATAGACACAGCATTCTGACACAACAGGCAGCTTCCCCAGGGATGGGCAGCATTCTGACACAACAGGCAGCTTCCCCAGGGATGGGCGCAGCATTCTGACACAGCAGGCAGCTTCCCCGGGGATAGATACAGCATTCTGACACAACAGGCAGCTTCCCCAGGGATAGACACAGCATTCTGACACAACAGGCAGCTTCCCCAGGGATAGACACAGCATTCTGACACAACAGGCTGCTTCCCAGGGATGGGCGCAACATTCTGACACAACAGGCAGCTTCCCCAGGGATAGACACAGCATTCTGACACAACAGGCAGCTTCCCCAGGGATGGGCGCAGCATTCTGACACAACAGGCAGCTTCCCCAGGGATAGACACAGCATTCTGACACAACAGGCAGCTTCCCCAGGGATAGACACAGCATTCTGACACAACAGGCAGCTTCCCCAGGGATGGGCGCAGCATTCTGACACAACAGGCAGCTTCCCCAGGGATGGGCGCAGCATTCTGACACAACAGGCAGCTTCCCCAGGGATGGGCGCAGCATTCTGACACAACAGGCAGCTTCCCCAGGGATGGGCGCAGCATTATGACACAACAGGCAGCTTCACCAGGGATGGGCGCAGCATTCTGACACAACAGGCAGCTTCCCCAGGGATGGGCGCAGCATTCTGACACAACAGGCAGCTTCCCCAGGGATAGACACAGCATTCTGACACAACAGGCAGCTTCCCCAGGGATAGACACAGCATTCTGACACAACAGGCAGCTTCCCCAGGGATAGACACAGCATTCTGACACAACAGGCAGCTTCCCCAGGGATGGGCACTGCATTCTGACACAACAGGCAGCTTCCCCAGGGATAGACACAGCATTCTGACACAACAGGCAGCTTCCCCAGGGATGGGCGCAGCATTCTGACACAACAGGCAGCTTCCCCAGGGATAGACACAGCATTCTGACACAACAGGCAGCTTCCCCAGGGATGGCGCAGCATTCTGACACAACAGGCAGCTTCCCCAGGGATGGGCGCAGCATTCTGACACAACAGGCAGCTTCCCCAGGGATGGGCGCAGCATTCTGACACAACAGGCAGCTTCCCCAGGGATGGGCGCAGCATTCTGACACAACAGGCAGCTTCCCCAGGGATGGGTGCAGCATTCTGACACAAGAGGCAGCTTCCCCAGGGATGGGCAGCATTCTGACACAACAGGCAGCTTCCCCAGGGATAGACACAGCATTCTGACACAACAGGCAGCTTCCCCAGGGATGGGTGCAGCATTCTGACACAACAGGCAGCTTCCCCAGGGATAGACACAGCATTCTGACACAACAGGCAGCTTCCCCAGGGATGGGCAGCATTCTGACACAACAGGCAGCTTCCCCAGGGATGGGCAGCATTCTGACACAACAGGCAGCTTCCCCAGGGATGGGCGCAGCATTCTGACACAACAGGCAGCTTCCCCAGGGATGGGCGCAGCATTCTGACACAACAGGCAGCTTCCCCAGGGATAGACACAGCATTCTGACACAACAGGCAGCTTCCCCAGGGATAGACACAGCATTCTGACACAACAGGCAGCTTCCCCAGGGATGGGCACTGCATTCTGACACAACAGGCAGCTTCCCCAGGGATAGACACAGCATTCTGACACAACAGGCAGCTTCCCCAGGGATGGGCGCAGCACTCTGTCACAACAGGCAGCTTCCCCAGGGATAGACACAGCATTCTGACACAACAGGCAGCTTCCCCAGGGATGGACACAGCATTCTGACACAACAGGCAGCTTCCCCAGGGATAGACACAGCATTCTGACACAACAGGCAGCTTCCCCAGGGATAGACACAGCATTCTGACACAACAGGCAGCTTCCCCAGGGATAGACACAGCATTCTGACACAACAGGCAGCTTCCCCAGGGATGGGCAGCATTCTGACACAACAGGCAGCTTCCCCAGGGATGGGCGCAGCATTCTGACACAACAGGCAGCTTCCCCAGGGATAGACACAGCATTCTGACACAACAGGCAGCTTCCCCAGGGATGGGCGCAGCATTCTGACACAACAGGCAGCTTTCCCAGGGATAGACACAGCATTCTGACACAACAGGCAGCTTCCCCAGGGATGGGCGCAGCATTCTGACACAACAGGCAGCTTCCCCAGGGATGGGCGCAGCATTCTGACACAACAGGCAGCTTCCCCAGGGATGGGCGCAGCATTCTGACACAACAGGCAGCTTCCCCAGGGATGGGCAGCATTCTGACACAACAGGCAGCTTCCCCAGGGATGGGCGCAGCATTCTGACACAACAGGCAGCTTCCCCAGGGATGGGCGCAGCATTCTGACACAACAGGCAGCTTCCCCAGGGATAGACACAGCATTCTGACACAACAGGCAGCTTCCCCAGGGATAGACACAGCATTCTGACACAACAGGCAGCATCCCCATGGATGGGCGCAGCATTCTGACACAACAGGCAGCTTCCCCAGGGATAGACACAGCATTCTAACACAACAGGCAGCTTCCCCAGGGATGGGCGCAGCATTCTGACACAACAGGCAGCTTCCCCAGGGATAGACACAGCATTCTGACACAACAGGCAGCTTCCCCAGGGATGGGCGCAGCATTCTGACACAACAGGCAGCTTCCCCAGGGATAGACACAGCACTCTGACACAACAGGCAGCTTCCCCAGGGATGGGCGCAGCATTCTGACACAACAGGCAGCTTCCCCAGGGATAGACACAGCATTCTGACACAACAGGCAGCTTCCCCAGGGATGGGCGCATCATTCTGACACAACAGGCAGCTTCCCCAGGGATAGACACAGCATTCTGCCACAACAGGCAGCTTCCCCAGGGATGGGCGCAGCATTCTGACACAACAGACAGCTTCCCCAGGGATGGGCGCAGCATTCTGACACAACAGACAGCTTCCCCAGGGATAGACACAGCATTCTGACACAACAGGCAGCTTCCCCAGGGATAGACACAGCATTCTGACACAACAGGCAGCTTCCCCAGGGATGGGCAGCATTCTGACACAACAGGCAGCTTCCCCAGGGATGGGCAGCATTCTGACACAACAGGCAGCTTCCCCAGGGATGGGCGCAGCATTCTGACACAACAGGCAGCTTCCCCAGGGATGGGCGCAGCATTCTGACACAACAGGCAGCTTCCCCAGGGATAGACACAGCATTCTGACACAACAGGCAGCTTCCCCAGGGATAGACACAGCATTCTGACACAACAGGCAGCTTCCCCAGGGATGGGCAGCATTCTGACACAACAGGCAGCTTCCCCAGGGATGGGCGCAGCATTCTGACACAACAGGCAGCTTCCCCAGAGATAGACACAGCATTCTGACACAACAGGCAGCTTCCCCAGGGATGGGCACTGCATTCTGATACAACAGGCAGCTTCCCCAGGGATGGGCGCAGCATTCTGACACAACAGGCAGCTTCCCCAGGGATAGGCACTGCATTCTGATACAACAGGCAGCTTCCCCAGGGATAGACACAGCATTCTGACACAACAGGCAGCTTCCCCAGGGATAGACACAGCATTCTGACACAACAGGCAGCTTCCCCAGGGATAGACACAGCATTCTGACACAACAGGCAGCTTCCCCAGGGATGGGCGCAGCATTCTGACACAACAGGCAGCTTACCCAGGGATGGGCACAGCATTCTGACACAACAGGCAGCTTCCCCAGGGATAGACACAGCATTCTGACACAACAGGCAGCTTCCCCAGGGATAGACACAGCATTCTGACACAACAGGCAGCTTCCCCAGGGATGGGCGCAGCATTCTGACACAACAGGCAGCTTCCCCAGGGATAGACACAGCATTCTGACACAACAGGCAGCTTCCCCAGGGATAGACACAGCATTCTGACACAACAGGCAGCTTCCCCAGGGACGGGCGCAGCATTCTGACACAACAGGCAGCTTCCCCAGGGATAGACACAGCATTCTGACACAACAGGCAGCTTCCCCAGGGATAGACACAGCATTCTGACACAACAGGCAGCTTCCCCAGGGATGGGCGCAGCATTCTGACACAACAGGCAGCTTCCCCAGGGATGGGCGCAGCATTCTGACACAGCAGGCAGCTTCCCGGGGATAGATACAGCATTCTGACACAACAGGCAGCTTCCCCAGGGATAGACACAGCATTCTGACACAACAGGCAGCTTCCCCAGGGATAGACACAGCATTCTGACACAACAGGCAGCTTCCCCAGGGATGGGCGCAACATTCTGACACAACAGGCAGCTTCCCCAGGGATAGACACAGCATTCTGACACAACAGGCAGCTTCCCCAGGGATGGGCGCAGCATTCTGACACAACAGGCAGCTTCCCAGGGATAGACACAGCATTCTGACACAACAGGCAGCTTCCCCAGGGATGGGCGCAGCATTCTGACACAACAGACAGCTTCCCCAGGGATGGGCGCAGCATTCTGACACAACAGGCAGCTTCCCCAGGGATAGACACAGCATTCTGACACAACAGGCAGCTTCCCCAGGGATAGACACAGCATTCTGACACAACAGGCAGCTTCCCCAGGGATGGGCGCAGCATTCTGACACAACAGGCAGCTTCCCCAGGGATGGGCGCAGCATTCTGACACAACAGGCAGCTTCCCCAGGGATGGGCGCAGTATTCTGACACAACAGGCAGCTTCCCCAGGGATGGGCGCAGCATTCTGACACAACAGGAAGCTTCCCCAGGGATAGACACAGCATTCTGACACAACAGGCAGCTTCCCCAGGGATAGACACAGCATTCTGACACAACAGGCAGCTTCCCCAGGGATGGGCGCAGCATTCTGACACAACAGGCAGCTTCCCCAGGGATGGGCGCAGCATTCTGACACAACAGGCAGCTTCCCCAGAGATAGACACAGCATTCTGACACAACAGGCAGCTTCCCCAGGGATGGGCACTGCATTCTGATACAACAGGCAGCTTCCCCAGGGATGGGCGCAGCATTCTGACACAACAGGCAGCTTCCCCAGGGATGGGCACTGCATTCTGATACAACAGGCAGCTTCCCCAGGGATAGACACAGCATTCTGACACAACAGGCAGCTTCCCCAGGGATAGACACAGCATTCTGACACAACAGGCAGCTTCCCCAGGGATAGACACAGCATTCTGACACAACAGGCAGCTTCCCCAGGGATGGGCGCAGCATTCTGACACAACAGGCAGCTTCCCCAGGGATGGGCACAGCATTCTGACACAACAGGCAGCTTCCCCAGGGATAGACACAGCATTCTTACACAACAGGCAGCTTCCCCAGGGATAGACACAGCATTCTGACACAACAGGCAGCTTCCCCAGGGATGGGCGCAGCATTCTGACACAACAGGCAGCTTCCCCAGGGATAGACACAGCATTCTCTCACAACAGGCAGCTTCCCCAGGGATAGACACAGCATTCTGACACAACAGGCAGCTTCCCCAGGGATGGGCGCAGCATTCTGACACAACAGGCAGCTTCCCCAGGGATAGACACAGCATTCTGACACAACAGGCAGCTTCCCCAGGGATAGACACAGCATTCTGACACAACAGGCAGCTTCCCCAGGGATAGACACAGCATTCTGACACAACAGGCAGGTTCCCCAGGGATAGACACAGCATTCTGACACAACAGGCAGCTTCCCCAGGGATAGACACAACATTCTGACACAACAGGCAGCTTCCTCAGGGATAGACACAGCATTCTGACACAACAGGCAGCTTCTCCAGGGATGGGCGCAGCATTCTGACACAACAGGCAGCTTCCCCAGGGATAGACACAGCATTCTGACACAACAGGCAGCTTCCCCAGGGATAGACACAGCATTCTGACACAACAGGCAGCTTCCCCAGGGATGGGCGCAGCATTCTGACACAACAGGCAGCTTCCCCAGGGATGGGCGCAGCATTCTGACACAGCAGGCAGCTTCCCCGGGGATAGATACAGCATTCTGACACAACAGGCAGCTTCCCCAGGGATAGACACAGCATTCTGACACAACAGGCAGCTTCCCCAGGGATAGACACAGCATTCTGACACAACAGGCTGCTTCCCAGGGATGGGCGCAACATTCTGACACAACAGGCAGCTTCCCCAGGGATAGACACAGCATTCTGACACAACAGGCAGCTTCCCCAGGGATGGGCGCAGCATTCTGATACAACAGGCAGCTTCCCCAGGGATGGGCGCAGCATTCTGACACAACAGGCAGCTTCCCCAGGGATGGGCGCAGCATTCTGACACAACAGGCAGCTTCCCCAGGGATGGGCGCAGCATTCTGACACAACAGGCAGCTTCCCAGGGATGGGCGCAGCATTCTGACACAACAGGCAGCTTCCCCAGGGATGGGCGCAGCATTCTAACACAACAGGCTGCTTCCCCAGGGATGGGCGCAACATTCTGACACAACAGGGAGCTTCCCCAGGGATGGGCGCAGCATTCTGACACAACAGGCAGCTTCCCCAGGGATGGGCGCAGCATTCTGACACAACAGGCAGCTTCCCCAGGGATGGGCGCAGCATTCTGACACAACAGGCAGCTTCCCCAGGGATGGGCGCAGCATTCTGACACAACAGGCAGCTTTCCCAGGGATAGACACAGCATTCTGACACAACAGGCAGCTTCCCCAGGGATGGGCGCAGCATTCTGACACAACAGGCAGCTTCCCCAGGGATAGACACAGCATTCTGACACAACAGGCAGCTTCCCCAGGGATTGACACAGCATTCTGACACAACAGGGAAACTTTCCTGTTCCATCTCCCTTGCCCACTGAAGGGACCCAAACAGCCACAGAGGACATGGCTAACCCCTAGTCCACAGAAGCTGTAGGTGCTTCACACCAGAGGGATCTGGGGTAAAAGATGAGTGGTCTGAGGGACAACAAATGGCCACTGCAGGGTCACTAACCTGTGCCTGACAGAAATTACCAGCCTGCTGTGGTGGCAAAGGCTGTTTACTTAATTTTTTTCTTTTTGTGGCTGGAAGAAGGACCAGCTATCAAACCGGTAGTTTGTTCCAAGTATAGTGCCTATTGCCAATGGATGACAAGCAGCGACTGTTGGCAAACACTGCCAGTCTTCACACTGCCAGTCTTCTTCTTCTTGATTCAGCTTTTCCCGGTTAGGGGTCGCCACAGTGGATCACCTGTCTGCTCATGACTGTCAGTGGAGTTTTACGGTATAGAGTTGCCAGCCCGGCGCCCAACCTTCCACAGAAGGCATACACAGACACACACACACACACACACACACACACACACACACACACACACACACACACACACACACACACACACACACACATGCACTCACACCTAGGGCCAGTTTAGTGTGTCCAATCCACCTGCAGCATGTCTTTGGGATGTGGGAGGAAACCGGAGTACCTGGAGGAAACCCACACGACCACAGGGAGGACATGCTGACTCTGCACAGAAGGCACCCCAGTCTAGGATCAAACTGGAGAACCTCTTGCTGTGAGGTGGCAACGCTAACCGCTGCATCACTGCGGCCGCCCCAAATACTGTCTACAAAATTAAAATAACTGCATTTTCTCACCAGAAAACATGTGTTCGGTACTTTACACCACTTTTGAACTAACAGAAAAAATAGACACTCCATTTAGAAGTATGTTACATTCTCAAGACACTCAGTTAAAACAGAACACTCCCAGCTTTAAAATAATTTTCCTGAAGAGGAAGGTAAAACAAAAATTAAGAAACTGGCAGTTTTTTTTTCCCCAAAAGGGAACTTATCTGCCCAGCAAAGGAAAGTACAATCCAAATGTCGATCAGTGAAAGCCTCAAAGGTGCATACTTTTTGGCAGCACTAAAGCTCTGAAGGGCTTAGCATCCAAACTTGCCTTATACTTAGATCAGCTTGAGCTGCCTGACAGTTTGGAAGCATGGAAGGTGCCTGGAAGCTTTGGAAGATGGCAGGCTATTATATTCTTGGCAGGATATAACCCAATATACCTA
>NC_056733.1:879111706-879141706 GCF_019279795.1 Protopterus annectens
GTCCAGATAGGCTGTGTGGACTGCCTTCCCTTCATCTATGGCTTTGGTGACTGTTTTGAAGAAGTCAACCAGGTTCAAAAGGCAGGATCTGCCCTTGACAAAGCCGAACTGGGTAGGATCTAGTGTCTGTAGGTCCCCAATGTCTTTGTTTATGAGCTCCATGATGATCCTCTCCATAGCCTTGCAGACTAAGCTAGTCAGGCTTATGGGGCAATAGTTTCCAGGGTCTGTAGAGGCTCCACCTTTGTGGAGTGGGACCACTGTTGCTGTACACTATTCTGTGGGCACATATCCTGTAGTGAGGCTGAGATTGTATAGCTGTTTTATTTGAGGGATTAGTTCCTCTTGGAGTCCATGTAGGACGCAACCTGGGACGCCATCTGGTCCCATGGAAGCAGTGTTTTTTGCTTTGGAGACGGCAGCCTTCATCTGAGCATCAGAGATGTTTGGGAGGCAGCCCTCTGCCGGGATAGATACTTGCTCTTTTGGGGGGGAGGGGGTGGAGAAGTTTGCACTGAACCTGTCTGCCAGGATATTGGTGATGTCTGTGGGTTCAGTGTATTTTTCGTCGTTTAGAATCAACTCAGAACAAGTCTGGGAGTTGCATCCCAGGTTCCTAACATAACTGAAAAAAGTCTTTGGTGTCCTGTGCAATTTTTCTCTCGAAGCTGGCCTTGGAGGATTTTATGAGGGATCATAATTTTTTGCTAGTACTGATCAGAGATGCCTTCCCTATTGGGGATTTTGCTCTATCATGTAGTAGCTTCCTCCTTCTGTTGTACAGTTTATTTATGGCAGGGGTCCACCAGACTGGACACCTGCCTTTGGATGATTGGGTCTTGGTTTTGTTTGGGATAGCATGATCCATGCATTCCTGGAGATGTCCATAGAATGCATTTATATAGGATTCTGCAGTTTGGGCCGTAGTTTCCACTGGCCCTGGGGACTTGAAGGATTCCACTTCGGTTTTGAGAAGTGAGAAGTTCGCTTTTGAGAAGTTTTTCACTGTGGTTTTCTGGGCTGGGGGTGGGGTCGGGATGTGGACATCCAGTGAAATTAATTTATGGTCCGATCTTACCAATGAGGGATATACTTCTGGTGTGGAGCATAGAGTCCCCATGTTGGTAATGATCAGGTCTAGTATGTTGTCCCCTCTTGTGGGAGTGGTGACTACTTGTTCCATAGCATTTGAGTTTATAATTTCCAGGAACCTTTGGGCTAAGGTGCTGGGGCTTAAGTAGTGCTCCCAGTCAATGTTTGGGTAGTTGAAGTCACCCAATATAATGGTGTTCGAGAGATCTTCATGTTCTCCAATGTTTTCAGGAAAGCCGAGTGGGATTCCTGACTTTGAGAGGGTGGTCTGTAGGATGCTATAAACTGAAAAGCAGTCTTGCCCACTGTTAGTTGCACATGGATGGTCTCCGATACTGTGCAATGCCACTAACCTGGAGGTGTGGATATCCTTGATAAATATGGAAACTCCCCTCCTTTTGTGGTTCGGTCCGGGTTTTGGGGCCGAAAAGCATGATATGAGGTATAGCCTGGTAGTGCTGGGGTGCTCTCTGGAGCCTTGAACCAGGTTTCTGTCACTGCACAGATATCGATGTTCTCCATACTGAGGAGAGCTTTGAGTGCGTGCATCTTGAGGTTAAGACTTCTGGCGTTAAGCAGCATTACCCTTAGTTTCTTGTTCCTTGTGCTGTCTATGGGGGTGGGTTTGACTTTTGAGCCTTGCCTAAAAAAGGCACTATGGGGGTGGCAAGAGCCTTTGCCAATATCCGAAAGCCCAGTGGTGACAGGTGCAAGCCGTCCATAGCGAAGCAACGTGGCTTGTCGAGCATGTCATCCCAGGCTGACAGACACTGGATCCCCTTTGAATGACACTAAAATTTTAGCCAATTGTTAAAATCGATCATTTTGTCTTTGTACTGTGGCATCATTCTAGGTGAGGGTAAGATGCTGCTCAAGGTCAGGGTCATACCAGCCTGGGCTACATGATCAGAGATCTCCTCTATGTCTCTTTTCATGTAGTCCAGGGAGGTACGTCTCAGGTCATTCACACCAGCATGTACAATGACTGAGGCATATTTGTATTTGCTTTGGAGTGACCTGAGTGCTTGCGTTATGTGGTGGATCCTAGCACCCGACAGGCAGCTCAACGTGACCTTCTCTTTATTCAGCCTGGTGAGCGGGACGTCAGTGTGTCTGACAATAGAGTCACCGATTACAAGAGTATCAGGTGTGTTATTCAGCCTTATGGGCTGTGTCTGCTTGGCACACTGACTTTGTGGGCTATGTGTTATGCATGTTTTGTTTTGAGGTAGCGTTTGCTTAGATGTCTGCTTTGGAGGTCTCTGTTGCTTAGGTAGATTTTTATTTAGAGCCTCCGAGTATGTTTTTGTGTATTTATGTGTTTGGTTCGCTGATGTGGTGGGACTATGTGATACTGGAATTGTGTTGTGTGAGGTTACCTTCTCCTCCTGACTGGTTGCACCAGTTTTGAGATGAGAGAGCTCAGCCTCCAGTTTGGCTAAATAGTTGCATCTCTCACATATATTTGAACCTGTTTGGAGGAGGAGAGGGTTGTCCATGTACATGAGACAGTTGTAACATTGCCTCAAAATTCCCAGATTCACCAGCTGGACTGGAGAGGAAACCATTGACTGACCTTTGGACATGCTAGAGTAATATAGGGAAACTGAATTTAAGACGGACCAATAGAGGACAGGGTAATCGTAGAGAGTATAAGAGTAAGTAGTGCTTATGGTTTAATAGTGCTAACTTGTAGGATTACTTAATTGGACCAGTGAAGGGCCTTAGAATGAGAATATGGTGTTTAAATTGAGAGATAGAGCAGTTCTAAGGGAAAAAGTGAAGAGCAGACTTTGTGGAGCCAGGAATAGTTTAAAACCAATTAGGCGGCACTGCTAAGCTGGCTGGATAGAAATGTTGCAGCTATGTGGCACTGTTCCAAGTGATACCTACACAAAAGGATATGCAAAAGGACACTATATATAATACACAATATATATATATATATATATATATATATATATATATATATATATATATATACTTATGACTCATACCTCTCAACTGTCCAGATTTTTGCTTCATATCTTTTGTCACAACATTTTTCATAAAATTGTGATTTTTCTAGCAAATTAGTGGCAAATCATTAAAGACTGAAGTTAGAAAATAATGACAGACATTTGAGTTTCAGACTTCCTACCCTTCAGAACATTCATGTTAATGCAAAACCTGTTATTCTATCAACTTTTAAGTTTGTAAGAGCAATATATAAAAATTGTCCCCAATTTTGGACCTTCATCCCACTTTTATTTGTGGATTTGTCTAGATTTCTTGCTCCAAGAGGTTGGGAGGTATGTATGCTATATATATATATATATATATATATATATATATATATATATATATATATATATACATATAACAAAAATTCTTATTAATATTATATATCAAAGTAAAAACAGAGTCATCAAATAGCGAAACACAGAAAAATGTATAGCTGATAAGAATTTATTAACATCAGTCGGGTGTCTGAGTGGACTGCAACTATGATTTGGCAAATGATTCAATCACCTTCCCCTTATGATTTGCAAATGGTTCAGTCGCCCTCCCCCTATGATCTGCAAATGGTTCAGTCACTCTACCAATCCCAGCTGGAATAGGCAACATAAAACCTGACTTACATAGACTGGTGCTGCTAATTAACGTCAGGAGTTCCAGATAATGACAGTTATATCTCTAAAAACGCTAGAGCTATGGCTAGTGATGGAAACGGCCAGTAGCATTGGTAATGGAAGCAGAAGAAACAGGAACAAAACTGAAATGATAAAACAGACATGAATCAAAAGCAGAAGAACCTTACTTAAATCATAAGAAGTTGTATAGCATGAGAAGAAAATTCACCAAATATGACCAGATAGTCATGCATCTGCAGAGGTAAAAACACAACACACAGTCTTGTCACTTAGTCTAAGACATCTTAGCTAGTCAAGTCCTTTTAGTCCCAGATTTAGTAAAACTGATTATTCGTAGCAGATGCCAGTATTGGACAATGCAGAACCAATTTGTAGGGGCCACTACTGGTCATGTAAGCTATTATCTCTGCCTGACAAGAAATCTAGTCCCACCAGAAGCTTAGGTATCTGAACACATTTCTAGTACTGAGTTTCCCACAGTATTCATTTAAGTCATGAATCACAGGTAACACCTCAGGTATGGAGCACCAACATCAAACCTTCATATTGCTGTGGGATTGTGTTCATATGCGACCTTACAAGCTGCAAGTGTTTGCCATCTTGATGGCAAAAAGCTGTAAAGCTCTGAGTATGACCCAAATGACCAGGGTTTGACTATCAACTTGGACGCATGTTAGAAATGTTGTGACGCAGGAGAGGGAAGATGAGACTTGGCCTTCTAGTTTCTTTCCGGGGAAGGGATGGGATATGTACCTGGGTTACAATTGTAGTGATAGAAACCTCAGTGTAGTTAAACTATCCTACAAGGGGGAGCATGGTCAGTTGACGCCAATAAGCATGCACAGGGCAACATTACAACTTAAGGAAAAACCATGATACTCCTTTTTTCCCATTATTTGCATATGGGGTCAGGGTGTCACTTCGCCAGTGGCAATCCTCTAGAGCCAAGGTTTACACCACTGGGTGGCTATCCCTGCAGCAGTAGTTCTTTCACACCACACACTTGCATACATACTCACACCTATGGCCATTTTAGAGTATCCAGTCCACCAACTGCTTGTGTTTGGAATGTGGGAGGACACTGAAGCACCCGGAGGAAACCCATGTGAACACAGGGAGGACATGCAGACTCTGCAGAGAAGGCACTTCAGGCGAAAATCAAACCAGGGGACCTCTTGCTGTGAGGCGACAATGCTATCTGCTATGTCACTGTGCCTTTGGGCAAACCCTCCCTTTATTTATTTATTTATTTATTTATTTATTTGTTGAGCGGTTTAGTCCAGCTTGGCCAGAGCCCTTTTTCAGTGGAGACCCAGGGAGAAAAGCTCCACACACATATTGACATGACTAATGAAGTACATATACATAGTAGCTACATTAACAATACTTACTAAGGATAAAAAAAAAATTAAACTTGTGTTTACAATAATAGACAAGCAAATACAAATAAGTAATAATAACAATAAGTACATGAATGTGGAATATATAGTCAACAACACACATACAGTAGCAGAATTTAAATTCATCATCAGTACAGCAAAAAGCTACAGAGGGTAGAACTAGTAAGGGCAATGTAGTGAAACACTAGTGAAAAAGAAGGGGCGTGAGGAGGTATATGAATAGAAGAAGAGTGTGAGGCAATAAGGCAGAGAGGAATAAGATCAATCGGGGGGAGACTGCACTGACATAACCATATATTACTTAAGTGTTTTCTACAGCATTTTTGAACTGGCGTTTAGGCTTTGTAGTTCGAATTTCCAAAGGAAGTTTATTCCAGCTCTCAGCTGGGGAATAGCTGTAAAGATTCTTGCCGATGTTGAGTTTTGACTTGTATATAAAAAGGAGATGTTGTTCTGACCTCCGAAGTATTCTAAGTGGGAAGTAGGGGGAGATGATAGAGGTAATGCTGGGACAGAAAGAGGGCTGGTACGGTATAGAATGAATTATTTGAAGCTGAGGGAGGAGGAGGTAATGGGGAAACTCTAACCAGTTTCGTTTCCCGAGAGCTAAGCCGTGATGGGAATAATAAGGTAGCTCCGCAGCAAACTTGAACACCTTATTGTAAGTGGACTCCATTTTACAAACTTGAACACCTTATTGTAAGTGGACTCCATTTTACAAACTTGAACACCTTATTGTAAGTGGACTCCATTTTACAAACTTGAACACCTTATTGTAAGTGGACTCCATTTTACAAACTTGAACACCTTATTGTAAGTGGACTCCATTTTACAAACTTGAACACCTTATTGTAAGTGGACTCCATTTTACAAACTTGAACACCTTATTGTAAGTGGACTCCATTTTAGAGAGAAGTGTAGTTTGTAAGGTGGTGCCCAAAGAAAGCAAACAAAAACAAGGAGAGTGGCCTGGGGAGATACTGATGGTCAGATGAGGACCAGACAAAAAAGGTGCTTTAAAATAAGACTGAACTAAATAATTACTGTTTATTTTAAAGCACATATCCTGACTCTTTTCAGCAATCATCTTTTTAAATGGATTCCAATGCAACCTTATAGACCAGTCCTTAGGTAGAGAAATCTCTTTCAGAAAGGTGTATCATTTGTCTGTCGTCTTATTAATGACATTCCAGTTATAATCAGTAATTATTTTTACAAATGTGAAAAGTGTGGACATACTAAGCTGGAGCACTGCAAGGATGTCCTTTGATAATCTGACAGTTTGCAACAACAGCTATCGCTGTCCATCTCCTAGCACTACTGCAACATCTGCTGTCATTAAACCCACAGTACCTGGTCATCTTAGATGAAGTACAATCCTCAAGGCAGTTGTTCATTTAAACAAAGCTTGCATTAGCAGGTGTCTACAAGTTGTGAGCCGTCTGCATGGCTTGAGGACATACAATTATTTTCACCCCTGCTTAAAATAAATACATACTTAAATAAATAAATAAAATGCATGGCCTTTTGGTGTTGGCACGAATCCCTCATTATTGCTCTGTTTCCCTCTTCTACTAAATGGTTATCTAATGAAGATTGCCCCGCTAAGTTGTCTTTTGCCAGAATACTTTTCAGTTAAAACACTTTTTCCTCAATGACACAGGACTGAAACACCCTGGTGCTTCATTTGCATCAAGCAATCATAACAGAATCACAGTAATTACTCCTGGTTTAAAGCTTATTGACTTGAAATCTGTTGTGAATTAATGCATTTGTCAGAATTTTTGTGACTGCAGTACAATAAAGTGGACACCAGTCAACTGCCAGATGTACACATACACTCATAATCAACACTACATATCTGAGAATCATAGGAGGTTACTAGGCTAACGGCCCCAGAGCCCTTGCAAGCCAACCCAAGTTCAACCAGTGTTTCCAAGGGTGTCTGGTTCAAGCAGACACTATAATCAGCACCTATTGCCCCTGTTCAAGAGGGACATAGGTGGAATCCCTAGGGTGAATTTCTGATTACCCATCCTATCATCCAAATTACACTTAAAGAGGGCCAATGAGGGGCTTTGTTTAACATGAATAGGAAGCTTGTTCAAAAGGTGGGTCAACCTCTGTGAGACAAATCTGTCTCTCCAGCAAGTTCGGATGTCATATACCAGGTCAAGATCCTTTAACCAATTGCCTCATGTGCCATTTGACTTGCGAATGTGCAACATTTCCATTAAAGCTGGGTCAGAAACTGCTCTATATGCAAGGCACAGGTCACCTCTGAGCAGTCTGTACAACACAGAGTAAAGTGGCAATGATTTCAGTCTGTCCACATAAATCTCATCTTGAAGACCCCGAATATTCTTTGTAAGGAACCTTTGTGGTCTCCAGTTGCTGCAGGTGTTTGGAAAGGAGCATACCAAAGAGAATGTTGTACTCTATTATTGACCTGATGAGGGAAGAGTACAGGGGAGTTACAACCTCCTTTTTTCTGGAGGCAATGCCCTTACTTATGTGATGAGCAATATAAAATGGCCTTCTTACTACTGTAGAGACATGGTCATTGAAGTTAAGGTTGCTGTTGACCTGTTTGCACAGATCTCTCAACACTGACTGTGTGCTTAGGGTATTGCTATTGATGTTGTAGTTTGCAGGAACTTCACCCTTGATGAAGGGGATGATAATGCATTATGTTTAAGACCATGACTTTGGCACCAGTCATTTAGTATGCGTAAGACCGTCTTGCAGGATGTTGACATCAATAGGGGTTTCAATGATCGCTCCCAGTTTGCAGTCATCAGCAAACTTTGTCAGCCACAGTCCTTTAATTTTGTTCTGTACTTCGGAGAAGTAGATTCCAAATAGTAAGGGTCCCAGAACCGATCCCTGTGAACACCACTGGTTATGGGTCTGGTGGAGGAGGTGGAGTCCCCTATTTTGACCGTATGAGTTCTATCAGTGAGCCAGTTTGTAATCCACCTGTCAGTATATAGGTTGATACTCAGCTGGGTGAGTTTATCAATGATGCCTGAGTGGGGGATTTTGTCAAAGTCCTTAGCTAAGTCTGAGTAGGTCGTATGCACAAACTTGCCCTTGTCTATGGCTTTGGTAATTGTCTCAAAGAAGTCCACCAAGTTTAACAGATATAATCTCCCCTTGACAAAGCCAAACTGGTTGGGGTCGACCAAATGGAGATTTCCTATATTTTTATTAATAAGGTCCATGATGATTTGTTTCATGACCTTGCAGATACGACTGGTCAGGCTAATGGGTCTATAGTTGCCAGGGACCGTGGATACACCCCCTTTGTGCAAAGGGATGATGGAAGCTGTTTTCCATTCTGCTGGGATGATGCCAGTGCTTAGGCTGTGAGTGAAAAGTGTGCCTAACAGTGATGCTAATTCTGGTCCCATACAGGCTGTGTTTTTGGCCTTGGACAGGGTGTTTAAGACCTGTTCCTTGGAGATACTAGGTGGGGGACAGGTGTTAGGGTTAGGGATGCTTTGGGGTATATAGGCTCATAGGTGTTTACTAGGCTAATGACTACAGGGGCCTTTTTAAGCCTAGCCATGCATTCCAAATCTCTGATGAGTTCTGATACCCTTGATAAGTGTAAGCATGGGCCTGGGAGATGAACCATTTACAGGTTACCTGTTTGCATCAGAGACATAGGTGCCAAACCAGGGATGAATTTCCAGTTTCCCATCCAATTGCCCAAGTTGCACTTGAACTGGATTAGGGAGGAACTCTGCTTCACATGGATAGGGAGCCTGTTCCATAGACAGGGTAGTCTCTGGGATACATATGTATCTCTCCAGCAGGTCCTATTTATATCACAGGCAAGGTTTGTCTTTAGAATGGGTGATTCTGGTACAGTTTGTTTTCTGGATATGCAGGAGGTCCATCAGAGTGGGGTCTGACAATGCCCTATATGCCAGGCATAGATCTCCCCTTAAAAGACTGTAGGAGACAGAATACAGGGATAGGGCCTTGAGGCAGTCTGTTTAGGGCATACTACTTATGCCCTGTATTCTTTTAGTGAGGAACCTCTGTGGATGTTCCAGTTGTTGGATGTACCAGGTTAGGTACATACCAAATGGGGCATTGTACTCAATGACAGGTCTGCTGAATGCCGAATACAGTGCAACAATGACTTCTTTGAACTTAGATGCCATACCTTTGTTTATAAGTTGCACAACATGGAATGATTTCCTCACCACTGTAAACAAATGATGATCAAAGGCTAGATTACTATCTATGTGTATCCCTAAGTCCCTGACTACTGGGTCAAATGTAAGGGGGGTGTTGTCAATATGATAGTCACCACGTATGGATGATTTCCCAAAGGATACCATTGTGCATTTCTTGGCATTTAGTTTTAGGGGGTCTATATCAAATCAATGAAAATCCATTACATTGAATACCAAAACAGCGACACGTATTATTCGAACAGCGAAAATACCGAATGCACTAATCGGGGAAATTTAAAATATCAAACGTTCATAGTCAGCCAACCCCACCACTCGCTACATACTACCTACCCAAACAAAATAAATAAACCACATACATACACTAATCAAACCCTACTCCTAACCCTAAAGTAAAGCATCAAAACTCAACTTCTAACCCTACACGAAACCCCACATACACAACTATCTATGCACTATCCTTAACCCCTTCTTAACCCTAAGGTCCGTAACTACTGCACACCTCCGCTACAGAGATATACCCAAACAAAATAAATAATACACATAAATACGTTTAACAAAACCCTACTTCTAACACTACACTAAATCTTACACACATTACCTATCTATACACTTTTGTTAACCCGCACCCTAACCCTAAGGTCCATAACTATCGCACACTTACCTTACAGAGCTATACTGCAGATGAGTCAACCAAAACACTTAGACATTTTGAATTTTGTGGTTTTGCATGTTCGACGATTGCGTATTTCACGCAATATGTGTCAATGATTTCGACAATCTAAAAGGAACCCAGTTTTAGGCCGTGACTCTGATACTAGTTGTTTGTCTGTGTCAGCCCCTCCTGGAGAGCATTTGTGTCAGTGTGAGATTCAATGACAGCTCCTAATGAGCAATCATCTGCAAATTTAGTCAGCCAGAGACCATTGACATTGGCCTTGACTTCTGAGAAGTAAATGCCCAAAAGGAGCGGTCCAAGGACTGATCCCTGAGGGACTCCACTTGTGACTGGCCTCTTTGTAGAGATGGACTCCCCAATTCTAACTTCCTGGGTCCTGTCTGTGAGCCAGCTGGCTATCCACCGGGTGACATACAAGTATGTCAACAATGCCTGAGTGGGATATTGTGTCAAATGCCTTGGCCAGGTCAAGGTAGGCAGTGTGAGCGATTTTGCCCTCATCCATTGCTTTGGTGACCTTCTCAAAGAAGTCCACCAGGTTGAGTAGGCATGATCTGCCCTTGACGAAACCAAACTGAGTTGGGTCCAATGTCTGGAGGTTTACTATATATCTGTTGATCTTCTCCATGATAATTCTTTCCATGGATTTACATATATGACTAGTGAGACTTATGGGTCTGTAGTTTCCAGGGTCTGTAGATGGCCCACCTTTGTGCAAAGAGATGACTGTTGCTTTTCCCATTTATGAGGCAGAAAGCCTGTTTAGAGGCTACAGTTGCATAGTAATTCTGGAGCCCTGATAGGTCATGTTTTATGCTATTTAGAAGGCATCGTGGGATATTGTATGGACCCACTGATGCAATGTTCTTGGTCTTAGAGAGAGCATTAAGGACCTGTTCTCTAGTGATGGTAGGAGGCTGTTATACTTGATGATATTTCCTGAGAGAAGGTTGAGAGGGAGAGAGGAGTAAAGTTGGAGCTGAATTTATCAGCCAGGAGGTTTGCTATATGCTCTGGCTCAGTATAGGTGGCTTCATTTACAATGAGCTCTGCACACAATTGTGTATTGCCTTTGAGGTTTGCTTTGTGGTTGTCCTTGGCCTGGGAGTCCAAACATACCTCAACACTGGCTTTGGTAGACTTTATTTGTCCTCTGAGTTGTTTGTTTAGTTTAATGAGAGTGCTGTTACCCTGCTAGATGCTGTGCCTCCTAATTTTTGCATTGATTTTCTTCCTCCTGTTATATAACCTATTGATTTTGTGATTCCACCGGGGGGGGGGGGGGGGGCTTGTTTTTTGAGTTAGTTCTGCACTTCTTCCTAGTGGGTACAGCTGTCTCTATGCAACTACTAACATGCGTGTACAGGGTTTCTGTGAACAGTTCTGCATAGGCAGAAGTGTTCACAGGGTTTATAGGGGCTTGAAATTTTGCCAGGTTCTCACTTAATAGCAGGAGGTTAGCCTTAGAATAGTTCCTGAACATTACTGGTTTAGCAGGGGGTCCAGGTTTTATTTTTACTTCAAAGGAGGCCATTTTGTGGTCTGACCTTACCAGGGAAGGCATTACAGTAGGGGATGTGCAGCTCTCTCCCATATTAGTGAGGACAAGATCCAGTATGGCTGCACCCCTGGTTGGTGTATTGACTATCTGGTCCAGGGAGTTTGTGTTTACAAAATCCAGGAATCTCTGTGCATGTACGTTTGATGTTCATAGGTTCATAGGTTCATAGGTTCATACTAGGCTATCTGCCCGAGGGCATTTATAAGCCTAGCCCATAGTTTTGTGGCTTACGCCACCCCTTTAGTTTGGAGAAACTATGCCCATTATTTAGCTGTGCCTCTGTCGAGCAGTGACACTGAGGTAACCCCTGGGGTGTATCTGCGATCTCCCATCCATTGGTCAAGATTCCTCTTGAACAAGGCCAGCAAGGTGCTCTGCCTCACATAAACCGGGATTTTGTTCCACAGCATGTTGTATAGGATTACCAGTTAATAGTGAGGTAATTAAAGTCGCCCATGAATATGGTAATAAGTTGCACGGTTAGTGTTTCTAATAAGTTAAAATACATGGTATGGGTTTCCTGGGTCATAGGGGGGGACCTATAGCTTGCAAGGAAGTGGTATTGGATTTTACCTGTGGTGATTTGAACATGGAGCCGCTCAAGTGCATTGTCCTGTTTGACCAGCCTTGAAGTATATTTATTTTTGATGTAAATAGAGACACCTCCACCTTAGGCCCTGCCTGTGAAGTATCTGGTCTAAATGTGTGGAAGGCATTGTAACCCTTCACTGTTGGTGTGCTGTCCAGGGCTTTAAACCACATCTCAGAGACCGCACAGACATCAACATTCTCTAGGATAAAGAGAGCTTCTGGAGAGTGGATTTTTTTGTTTAGGCTCCTAGCTTTGATTTTCTTGGTTTTGATTTGCTATGTCAGAAATACTTTCAGTTTGGAATTGCCTAAAAAAGGCACTATGGGGGAAGAGAATGTTTTAGCTAACATTTGAAAGCCTAGAGGGGAGAGGTGTAGACTATCCCTGGCAAAGCAGCGTGGTCTGCTGACCATCTCCTTCCATGCCAACAAATGTTGCATCCCATTAGAATGACACCAGAAACTAAGCCAATTATTAAAGTCAATCATCTTTTGTTCATATTGTGGCATCATCCTTGGAAAAGGTAAAATGGTGCAGGGACAAGAGAGTGAAGCTTTCACTGAACCTGTCAGCCAGCAGGTTTGCTATATCCACAGGTTCTGTATGTGTGGTACCATTATCTATGACTTCACAGCACATCTGGACCTTACCTTTGACATTACGGATGTAACTAAAGAATGCCTTGTGGTTATCCTTAGTTAGGGAAGTTCATTTGGATTCATAGTTAGCTTTGGAGGACTTCACTTGGAGTCTTATTTGCTTGTCTAAGTTGAGGAGGTAGTGTTTCCAGTTTTGAGGCCATTCCTTCCTACTTTTAGACAGCAGTTTCTTTTTCCTATTGTATAACCTATTAATGGCAGTTGTCCACCAGGCAGGTTTGTTTTTCCTTGAAGATCTTGCTTTGGTTCTATGAGGTATGGCAGAATCAATATATTTGTACAGGTGCTCATATAAAGTATTGGTGTATAACTCAGCATAGGAGTCTGTTCCATCAATGGGGGGAGGGGCTATGAAGCTCTTTATGCTGTCACATAAAATGTTATAATTGGTCTTGGAGAAGTTTTTCGGTCTAGTTGTTGCTAAGGGGGTAGGGTCTTGTGTTATAATTACTTCTAGCAAGAATGATTTGTGGTCAGATCTCACCAGGGCTGGTCACACATGGGGGGTGCAGCAGTCCCCCATGTTGCTAAGCACCAGATCCAGGATGCCTGAGCCCCTTGTGGGTGTGTCAATCAGCTGGTCCAGAAGATTGAAGTTAACGAAGTCCAGGAACATTTTGTCAAGTGAGTTAGAATACATATCATTTACCTTGTCAATGGATGGGTAATTAAAGTTACCCAAAACCAGAGTATTTGGTTGTATCTTGACTGACTCAAGTAGATAAAAGTAGGTGGAGTGGATGTCCTGATTCATGGAGGGGGTTCTATAGCTGGCAATGACCTGAAGGGGGGTCCTACCTACAGTCAATTGCACCTGGAGTAATTCAAGGGAATTGTGCAGTTTAACCAATCTAGAGATGTATTTATTTTTAATGCATATTGATACACCACTTCCTTTAGTTCTCATGCCTTCAGTTTGTGGTCTAAACATGTGGGAGGAAATACAACCTGGTATAGCTGAGGTGCTCTCTGTAGCCTTAAACCAGGTATCAGTGACTGCACAAATGTCAGAATCTTCCAAAGTGAGGACTGCTTCCAGTGAGTTCAGTTTCTGGTTTAGACTCCTAGCATTTAGTGGCATAACCTTGAGATTGTTTTTAGAGGTTATTTTTACACTGGGAATTTTGTTCTTGTAACGTTGCCTAAAAAAGGCACTATGGGGGTGGCAAGAGCCTTAGCCAGTAACTGAAATTCCAGGGGTGACAGATGAAGACCATCTATGGCAAAGCATCGAGGTCTGTCGACCATGTCATCCCAGGCTGACAAATACTGTTTCTGCAATATGAAAAAGTGCCAATTCACCTCCCACATGTCTTTGGCATACAGGATAAAACTGGACCAGCTGTAAAATCCAGTGTAGTAACTGGGAGGGCACATGCAGTTTGCACACAGATGGCATCCCAGACAAGAAATGAACCAAAGTACTAAGTTGTATGAAGCAGTATTGTTACTCACTGCTTTATAAATACTGCTCCCCAATGATAGAAGATTGGAGTTAATGAAGTCCAGGAATGTTTTGTCAAGTGAGTTAGAATACATATCATTTACCTAGTCAATGGATGGGTATTTAAAGTTACCCAAAACCAGGGTGTTTGGTTGTATCTTGATTGACTCAAGTAGATTCAAGTAGGTTGAGTGGATGTCCTGATTCATGGAGGGGGTTCTATAGCTGGCAATGACCTGAAGAGGGGTCCTACCTACAGTCAATTGCACCTGGAGTAATTCAAGGGAATTGTGCAGTTTAACCAATCTAGAGGTGTATTTATCTTTAACGCATATTGATACACCACTTCCTTTAGTTCTCATGCCTTCAGTTTGTGGTCTAAACATGTGGGAGGAAATACAACCTGGTATAGCTGAGGTGCTCTCCGCAGCCTTAAACCAGGTGTCAGTGACTGCACAAATGTCAGAATCTTCCAAAGTGAGGACTGCTTCCAGTGAGTTCAGTTTCTGGTTTAGACTCCTAGCATTTAGCAGCATAACCTTGAGGTTGTTTTTAGAGGGTATTTTTACATTGGGAATTTTGTTCTTCTAACGTTGCCTAAAAAAGGCACTATGGGGGTGGCAAGAGCCTTAGCCAGTAAAAGAAATTCCAGGGGTGACAGATGAAGACCATCTATGGCAAAGCATCGAGGTCTGTCGACCATGTCATCCCAGGCTGACAAATACTGTTTCTGCAATATGAAAAAGTGCCAATTCACCTCCCACATGTCTTTGGCATACAGGATAAAACTGAACCAGCTGTAAAATCCAGTGTAGTAACTGGGAAGGCACATGCAGTTTGCACACAGATGGCATCCCAGACAAGAAATGAACCAAAGTACTAAGTTGTATGAAGCAGTATTGTTACTCACTGCTTTATAAATACCGCTCCCCAATGATAATATATGTTAATGTTGTTTATGTGCTTTAATTGACACTCCATAATATACATAACATTGAAGTTAAAGATTTTGTCATATCATCTGGTATCTCACCAACACTTACTGAAATCCTTTACTCACTTCAATATGTTAGATTATTAGCTTTTCAAATCTTTTATGTTCAAAAATGGCCTCGACATTCAAGTATTGAAAATCACTGCAACATTATCACAGTTTATGTTTTTTTTTCTGCTTTTGATTCCTACAGTGGCAATTGGACCACTGGCTGATTTTTGTCCCCACCTTCTCTCAAGGGGCAGAATTTTATCCCCGATGCAACGTCATCCTTGGCACTTTCTGTTGTGGGATGCTATTTGCATGTCCCTACTCCTAGTGACTCAATGCATACTGCAATTAAGTTGTCTCTGTACAATTCTAGTTAATAAAACAACCACTAAACAAGACAGAATAATCAGAAACAAAATCTTTAATAAAATAATACAAAACAGTTTAGCACTTTCATTTAATACAACTAGACTTTTTTTCAGAACTGATAAAATACAAAACACCTTGACTTAAATATCTTTATAGAAAATCACATGACAAGTCACCTAACAAAAAAAATGCACATTAAAACAGTGTTATTTTAAAATTAAGTATTTAAATTGTCACAATTCTAATATGCTCTCAATACAAACATTATCGTTCAATTCAGATGGTAAGCGGCATTCAAAAATAACTGCCAACAATATTCTTTGTACTCTGGAAGATTCTTCTTGTCATCTCCTTTGACATACATCTAATGAAATATAACCAACCACAAAAAAAACAGAAACTTTCTGAAACCATGAGATTCTACAGAATGTCTAAATAAAGCATTACTTTGATCTTTATTTTTTGTAGTATTTATAAGTTCAGAAATTCTGAGCCCTATTCTCCCAATAGCCTTCCCTGTGTAGAAAGATTCACAACTTTCACATACAGCAATATAGACAATGTAAATGCTATTACAACTGAAAAATGTTGGAATTCTGAAATTCTATTTACAGTATGAACAAGTACCATATTTATGCATGCCGTAATTAGGAGATTTTTCATATTTTTCTTTAGTAACTTCTAGCAGTGTCCTAGCATTAAAACCCACATTGTTTATACAATTGCAACCTGACCCAAGCACTTTGGAAAAAGCATCACTTCCTTCAATATACTTCTAACAATGTTCTTACAGCAGCACTGTCTGGACTATTAAGAATGTGTAAACTGTTCTTCCTCTTATATATCAGACCTTTGGTAGAATTTCAATAGTTGACTCTGCCAATGTGCAACCCGCAGTAGTGGTGCTACGGTAGCATTGTCGCCTCACAGCAAGACGTTGTTGCGTTCGATTCTGAGAGCATCTTCTGTGTGGAGGCATGCGTGAATGGGCATTGTGCATCAGGGCTGGTAACTCGGCACGTAAAAATCCACTACCAAACATTAGTGGACCGGAGTTCCGCTGTGGCGACCCCTAACCGGGATAAGCCGAAATTCACAACAACTCTGCCAATGTGCAAATTAGGTTTAAAACAAAGCTTCTGAAACACTGTATGTGAACTCTAGTTTCAACTACAAAATCAAGAGGCAACCCACACATTGTCTTTTAGAATTCATGTGCTATATAGCTCTAAAGTATCCTTTCAAATCAGTTATTCATATACCACCTTCTTATAAGGGGTGAATAAAATTATCCTACATAACCCTTGCCCTCTTCCTCTCCCAAATAAATTCCTTCAACTCTTTATTAACATCCACATCTTCTCTTCTGGTTGCTAAAAATATGTCTGACCTATATATACAATTAAAGGGACTAAAACATTTTCACTGCTTGTGTCTTATTATCCATATCCATAACTAAGAGCTTATAGCTTCTCAATGTTTTATTTTATTTTTGTTTAGTATCTTCCAAAATACTCTTAGCTGCCATACAAGAATCAATTTTAATTCATGCACCTAAGTATGTCATTTTATTATATCCCCATAAATATAAGTATTGATGAAGGAATTCATATATGTGTGTGCACATGGTTCACCATTATAGTTTTTGTTTTATCTTCATTAATTTTATATCCCCAAAAGACCTGAAACTATCTCAAAATAAATGTTCCACAACATAGAAATGTCCTTTTCTAGATTTATCAAAGCGATATCAGCTGCAAACAAAGCTAACATTTCTCGATTACTATACAAGCCATATCTTTAAATTTGTGACTCCCACACAGTTTTGTAACGGATATAAATATAAAGCAAATAAAGTGTAAAGAGGAATCCCTTCCTAATTTCTCTGTTCAAATACAGCTTGTTAGTGAGGAAGCCTTTCTCCTTAATTCTTTGCTCTGAACCTTCAGAGACCCTCCTTATTAAATGTATTATCTTATTGGGGGATGCAAATGTTACCATTGCTCAGTTTATAAAGTACCAGCTGACTCTATTGAATTCTTCATCCACATGAAGACGCGCCAACAAAGCAGTGATTTTTTTATATTCTGCTTTCCTGTGGATCATCGTTGCTCTATTAAGGACTAGAGCTGTGCTGTGCAGTGTTTAGCGTACTGCTTCCGTGATGTACTGCCGATGAATACGTTTTCCCTGCCATGAGTCGCTTGGGTTTAGTCCCAATGCGCCTAGCTTCATCTTCGATGTTGTAAAGAGAAAAATCAAATGTGAATTCTTTATCAGTTAATCTACTAGTCCTAGAGCAGGTGCAAATTTGATTCTGGACAACAATAAAAGGCAGCAGGGTAAAACAACCAATCTGGACAATTTTCTATCTGTTGATGTTTGCTTTGAAAAAGAACGTTTTCTAGCTAGTACTAATGAGAAACAGGATGAAATATATACAGGCACTTTACGAGATTTAATTTACTCCTTAGGAAAGCAGCTTAACATTATCAGGGGAATTAAAATTGATAATGCGTATTTGAACAAGTGTTTAACATTAAAGATAGTACCTAAGGGACTTAGGTTCTTTAAGGAACCTATGGGGATTATGTTAACTGATGACACTTATAAAGAATTCGAAGCCCTATTTAACCAGTTTGGATTCGAATTTATTAAGCTTTTAATTAAGAAAAATGATGAGAAATTGTGTATAGCAATTGAAAAAGTTGAAAAACTCAACAAGTTAATAGTGGGTGATCTACTGTTTGACCAATGGGAAAGGTTATATTTTAAACAATTTACAGAGGTCGATCGTAAAGCGAATAATATAATACTTAAAAAGCATAGGAAGATTGAGAGAGAGATATAGCTGAATATGGTCACAATTCAGCTTACCCATGGAAAAAAGCATCTTGGAAATTTACAGATAGGTATGACAGAACCAGTTTGGGGAACAATTCTGACAATTATTACACCCCTGGGGAACATACAAATTTTTACGGGGAGGGAAATCGAAGAGTACGGATGAATTGGCAAAGAAACTGGAAATGGAGAGATCAGAGACAAGGAAGGAGACAGACGTATACATACAATCAGAAATGGGGGAAATAGTGTCAGGTGCATGCAATAAAGTACTTTTTACACCTAGTCCAATATTAGAGACTGGATTCAGCCCTTTAGAGTGTGATAAGTTAACAACTATTGAGGTATATAATGATCAACCCACATTGGGAGCACCATTAGAAAGTATTAATAGTCATATGGAGTTCATACAACCCTCCAGGGACATTATTTTTAGTAAGAATGAATTTAATATTTTCAACTACACTGGAATAGAGGTTAGCGATGATTTTTTTACCCTCTTTTCGAAAGGGATGAAATTTGTCCCTATGAGAAATTTTCAGATAATTAATTGTATTATTGAAATCAAGAAGTACTTGAGAAAACTCAATTTAGTTATATTTTTTAAGAACAAAAACATTTTGGGTGAAAATAAATAGATTAAAGAAACCCAGTACATTTATTCCCCCCACTCATCCCAATATAGCCCTGTATGAAAAATTAGTGAATAAGGAATTATATCTTTTGAAGAATGATATGAATACAGGTATGATGAGAAACAATTTGAATAAGGGAGAATTAGATTTAATAAATAGACTTACGAATGATAAATCTATTAGAATTATGAAGCCTGATAAAGGGGGTGGGGTGGTCTTATACGATCAAAATATGTACAGGAATAAGATATTTGAAATTTTAGTTGACTCTGGCAAATACACATCAGTTTCTATGAATGAAATTAATATTGGATATAAAAAGATAGATCTATTTATTGAAGAGTTATTATTAGATGGAAGGATTAACTTAGAATTGTATAATTTTTTATTAGTGGAACATCCTAAACTAGCCACTATAGTAGGAGTTCCTAAGGTACATAAGAATATACAGGATCCTCCTTTTCGCCCTATTATATCTGGTAGTTATTCCAAGACCTTCCCTCTCGAGGTGACAATAGATATGTGGTTAAAACACATTTATGATAGGATTCCACACCTAATTAAGGATTCTTGGAATTTTTTAAGTAATTTGACTTCACAAATATGGAAAGCGGGGCTTACCTTTACCACAGTCGACGTTGTTGACTTATTTTCGAGCATCCCTAAAGCTGAGGGTCTAGAAAGTTTTTTAAATAGTATTAGACATTATTCAGACATTGATTGGGAACATGCAAATCTAATTACTGAACTCATGTCTATGATATTGGAACATAATTACATATATTATGAGGGGGAATTCTATAGACAAACACAGGGAGTAGCTATGGGTGCTGCATGCGCTCCTATATATGCTAATATGGTGATGCTGGACTGGGAAATAGAAACACTCTTTAAGAGTCAGTATTATCGATACATCAGATATTATTCAAGATATTTGGATGATTTGTTTATCTTATGGGATGGACCTGATGAAATCATTGAGGAGTTCATAAATTATTTGAACACCTCCAGTTCATTTTTGAAGTTTACACACAACACCAGTCGTGAGGGCATTGCATATTTGGACACTTTTGTTACTATTAACAATGATGGGTTTAAGTTGCGTATATATAGGAAAAACACGTTTTCAAACAATTATTTGGATTATAGTAGCAATCATCCTTATTCAACTAAAAAAAGCATTTTTAAGGGACAATGCATCCGAGCTGCACGAATGACATCTACATATGAGGAGATGATAGACGAAATGGATTTTATTGGTAGAATGTTTAGTATCAAAGGATACCCCACAAAAGTAATGGATGAAGTAAAAAAATATGTTATAGGAGAATGGGGTAAAAAATATTTTCTGGTATTGGGTAGACCCCTCCAAAACCTTAACAATAAGACATGTGATACAGAGTATAGAAGAGCATGCATTCTAGAGTATACCCCTCAAGCTAAGTATATTAAATATATTTTAAATAAATATTGGAATGTTATGACTGTGGACAATACATTGAAAGATGTAGTAGGTAAAGCACCCATATTTGTTTATAAAATGGGAACAAATATGAAGACAATATTAGAAAGAAACAATAGTGTAGAATGTTACAACACTAAATATAAAGGAACTCGTAAATGTGGAAGCTGTAGCTATTGCCATGTGATTTTAGAAGTTAAAACTATAAATTTAGATAATGTTAATAGGACTAGTATCTATTTTTGTCGAGAGAATTGCAATACCCATCATGTTATATATATTGCTGTATGTACAGGCTGTACTAGTTTCTATATTGGAAAAACAGAACGGAAGTTCAAGAAACGCATATATGATCACCTCTATGCTATTAAGAAAAAAGATGATACTAATGCATTATATAGACATGTGGCTGATACTGATGACAGCCACAAGTTTAAATTCGCCATTTTAGAACAAATTAAGATGAATAATAGAGGTGGAAATATAAAGGCTATTTTAGCGGAAAAGGAAGTTAGATGGCAAATACTTACAGATGCAGCTACACCACCTGGCCTAAATTAATATATCAATATTAAACCACTATTAACCACGACATCATAGTTATAGATTGTAAGAAAATATAGTATTGATCATTAATTAGTCTTTTAAGCATGTCTATTTATTACTTATATATTTATCATTCACATATTTTTTTACAAGTGAATTTTATATATTTTTAGTGGACATTTTATGGAATGACAAGGTTTTAAGTATTATTTACATCTTAATATAATATAGAAAGTTGACTGAGAATTACATTATGGTTCACATTCTACTTAAGTCATATGCACATGAATTTTTTAATTTTTAAATTTTTATATGTATAGGAGCTTTTTCTACATATTCCCCATTGAATATTTAGGTTAAGCGATAGCAGTTTACTCGATTGTTATTATATGCCTGTATGTAATGAAATTAATTATTTCTCATTTTATATATATTTATTTTTTATTTATTATTAGATAGTATCAATTTTTTATATACTGTTGTAAGAGATTTAGATTCGGAAAGATTCTTGTATATACACGCAATTTTAGTGATAGGTACAGGATGTATGCCTTTAAAATTTTTAGAAATTTTGGCGCCAAAAAGTTGATAAATTCGTTTTTGCTGAACTGTTTGTTGATTCTGATGAAGTCCACATTGTAGGTGGAAGAAAGCGCTAAATCCGATTTTATTATCTTGCATGTCCAGTATTTGTTTTTCTTCATTCGTTTTGTTTGTCCGCATATTTGGAGTTAATTAAACACAGGTCGAATCATTGCTGGTATGTGGAGGCATTCTTTGGACTATCTAGTGTTGGATACTTCTACAAATTATCACAACAAAGCCCCTGCACCTGTCAGTAGCCTCCTTCTGTCCACCCTCCACACCTATTATGGAAGTAGGAGAAAAAAATCAACCACATCCTCTTAAGTGACTTCATCTTAAAAATGTTTCAATCCGTCCAGCATGACATCAATTCAATTTTGCTTGATTTCAGCCTTAAACAACAACCACAAAAGCCCACTTGACCTTACCTCACCACTAACAATCAATTATTGCTGACACGCCCAATCTAATCTCAGACATTATCATCTACCCTCCTTCTATTAGTGACCACTGCACAATAAGCCTCACAACACATATGCTCACATCAAAAATGCTCCCAAAGTTAACCTCTGTCAGGTTAAGACAGACTCAAACAAAAAAATATCACTGCCTCTCATCCAGACATATCACCTAACCAGAGCAACATTACACTCTCTTTCTCTGACTAGAAAAACTTGTTATCAATCCTCATATGATAGGTTCAATTACACCAATCTACACCTCTCACTCACATAATATTTTGCTTTAAATAGCTTCTCCTTTCAATTCTTCACAAACTATGGCTAAAATGTTTCATTTCACTCAGCTGTAGTGTAATTCCAACTTTGACAAAACACAGCAGTAATTATCACACATACACCTCACTTGCTTTGATTTGTTACACTTTTAGATGCTCTATATGTTTTTGTTAGCCGACAGTGATATTTTACAGATGTGTATTTCCCTTACATGACTGCTAAAGCTCACTAAATGCATTTTTCATTTTCTTTGCATTCCTGGGCTAAGACTGAATTTGTTAATATGTGATCAGTGCTCTACCCTCGTAAACAAAATTTTAAATAAATAAAGAAATCCGAACAGCTAGTTAAACCTTTTGTTTTTCCAGTCTTGTTATTTGATTTTATAGATTCCTTCAGTGTTTCACTTATTTTAAATACCTCTGACGGCATTTGATTTCCCCCCTAAATTACTGTGAACCATCTCTTATACCAAACTGAAACTTGAATGTTTTTTGTTGAACAGCTGCAAAATTTGCCTCAGACAAGATTTTTTTCTCCTGTTCTGATTAATTTTCTCTTACTTTCTTCAACTTTCCTCTTTGCTAACATGTGGGCAGTGTAATTATTAGCCAGTAAATGAGTTTTACTCAAACTGAGACTTTTTTCACAGATTTTGTCTGTTTTCATACTAGGAGAGCTCTGATCGATCTGTTGATCACTGTGCAGCCATTTTGGAAGACTCAGATCTGACAGAACTTATCAGAAATTCACCGTTAAGCTAGAAGAAGACTTGGATGTACTCTCTGCTTGTTTTTTCTTCTTCTAAAACCTGGTTATATTAAACTAACAAAGCCACATCGATGTTTTCTAGAACCTGACCGATAACCAAAACGTTCCACAAGAATGAAACATACTGGATTCCTCAGGTCATCCACTAAATAATGTTCTTCATAGGATCATAGGAAGTTACTAGCTAATGGCCCTGGAGGCCTTACAAGCCTAGCCAAGAGTTTATCCACAAAAATAAACCTTAGTAAGCACCTGTCACACCTGTCAATAAGGGACACAGGTGGAACCCCTGGGACAGATTTGTAGTTTCCCATCCACTCATCAAGGTTGCGCTTGAAGAGGGTTAGCGAGGTGCTCTGTTTGGTGTGTATGGGAAGTCTATTCCAGAAACGGGGAAGCATCTGGAAGACAAACCTGTCTCTCCAGCAGGTTTTGTTGATGTCACATATTAGATTCAGGCCTTTTGAGCGAGTAATGCGTGAGGAGTTAATCCCCTTGGTGTAGCTGCTTGTCTCATTGGATGGAGTGCTCGTACCTAAGGTTATTTTTCATATTTGTTTCTCCATTTGTAAAATGTATTGATGTTGATTTACACCATTGTAAAGTGTGATGAAGCTAGACATGTATTTTTATGGGAGACAGTATTTTCAGTAGCTCTATGTGCGCTTGAAACTGTTTACCTAGCCTTTGTATTAGTGTGGCTCCGATTGTTAGAGCTTTATTACTTGTGTAGAGCATTTATTGTTGGAATATTATTTCTTTGTTGCTCACTTTATTATTGCGTTTTTTAAAGAAAATGCCTAGTTTTCAAAATATATAGAAAGTATGTTTTATCCTCTAGACAAAATTAATTGCTAGCCCTTGTTTAATTTCTATTTTTAAGTAAAGCACTCCATCACGGACGTTAGCTTGCCCCCTCCACATACTGTACTTCCTAACAGCAATTTCCCTTTGCAAACTGTTTCAACTATTTGAAAGCCCTGCTGTTTTTTCAATATTACTAAACCCTTTCTCCTATAAATTGTGGCCTTTCTAAATCCCACATACTCCTGGTTACAAGTGTTTTTATTTTATTTCAAAAGAAAGGTATGCAAAACAAGTAAGTCCAAAGTACCTACTGATTTTCCTGATCGTTTCAGGACATTAGCTGCCCCCCCCCCCCATTCTGTACTTCTAACTGCAATCTGTCTTTATATGCTGTACTATTTGTATTCTCTGCTGTTTTCCTACTTCTACTAAACCCTTTCTCTTATACATTCTTGTCTTCCTAATTTCCACATAACTCCTTGGTAAAATTGGCTTATTTTATTTCAGTAAGAAAGGTATGCAAAACAAGCAAGTCAGAGTACCTACTGCCTTTTCTTATTGTTTCTGTATAACTGCATATCTGTGAAATCAGGGCCAGCCCTTTTCATCATACTATTGGCTATCCACCACTTTTCTGGTCTATTCTGATCCTCCCTCTCGCCACAAGAACAATTGTAGCATAATCAGGGCCAGCCCTTTTCATTATACTATTGGTTATCCACTACTTTTTCTGGTCTATTCTGTCCTTCCCCTCCCCCACAAGACCTATTACAGCCTAACCTAGCTTTCTTAAGCTACAGGAGCCAGTGTTGACTCCTGGTACTGCTGTAACATTAAGTTTAGTACCTAACCGTGTCTTATAGTCCCTCCCTTATTTAAAATCTTACCTCTGCTCCTTGCTGGGCTCCACATTTAACTAACTTTATATCTCACAATTACCGCAGTGTCTGTGCTTTTCCCCGCACTTGCTAAGCAGCCTACAGTGTTTTTTTTCTTTGTCCCTTAATTCCCTTACCCACCAAGCTATATTTTATATATTTTGCCACTAGGTGGCACTGCTCAACCACTTATAGTGTAAAGATCACATATCATTTTTCTATTCTCTCCCAAGCAATCCCCCACTCTCATAGCATATTTACCCCACTGGCCTGCTTTGACTTGTGCATTATTTTATTACCTTTCTCTCCCCACACTCCCCAGCCTAAACTCACCTCTGCTATTCCTGTACTTCCCCTAAGCTCCCACGTTTCAACTACAATTGGCTGATTGGTTTCCGCCAGCCACCTTCTCTCCAGCTCTTCTCGCTCCGTTTACCCTACGGGCTCACTCCACTCCCCTACCCTGCCCTCAATTCCCACCCGCCCTCACTACGTCTACATTTATTTCAACTCCAAACCCCTCCCTCTCTCAACCAACCAATCATCTCCACTCTGTAACCCCTCCCCTCTCTCTACCTCCACCTGCCAATCACAACCACTCCATTCCCACCCATCAAAGTCTCTATAAACATCTATTTTACTCCATCTATACACATATACAATCTGCCCTACTCATTTTATACTGCTAAGATACACACATATACTCCTCTACCATGCCTTGTCTCCTACCTCAAACCATTCTCACTACATCTATTTGCATTCTGTTCTTACTATCTTTATAGCACACTACTTCCTACTCCTATAACCAACCCCGCCCCTCCTTCCTGTCCTACCCCCCCACTCCCAACCTCCTTCCTCATCACACTAAAACACACTTCCGCAACATATCCGCCTCTCTAGTTCATCCCAACCCGCTCCACTACTTCATTTCCCCCCCTCAATTAAATACTACAAACCTAAACTAATACCTTACTGTCCACAACTATTAAAGACCAAATCTAAAATATTACTACCCTTACTCAACTACCTCTGCTTAGCAGGGGACATACACCCAAATCCTGGACCAAATACTTCCTCTACTCCCAATCTCCCTGTCACAAGCAATAAAACCAACCATAAATACCTCAAGTTTTTCACCATCAATGCCTAAAGGCTAAGAAATAAAGTAGCCCACTTTCATGCTTGGCTAAACTGCAACCTACCCAACACTGTAGCCATCTCAGAAACGTGGTTAAAACCTCATATTTGTGACTCTGAAATCCTCCCTTGTGGATTCCAATCCCTCGGACACGATCACTTAAATAGAAAAGGGGGTGGGGTAGCCTTAATCTACTCTAACCTGCTATCCATCACTCCCTACCCCAATCCTATCCCTCCATTCAACAATGCAGAACTAGTAATAGGCCTACTAAAAATAAATAACCACAAAAGCATTTGTATCACTGCCCTCTACATCTCCCCTGGTAATAACACCACTACTCGTGAAGAATTTCTCCTCTGGACCTCTACCAATATTAAGCTAGAGACCTTCATACTTGGAGATGTAAATATCGATTGGAATAAAATCAACAACTCTAATCCCACCATATCCATCAATCTATTTAACTATACCAAACTAATTAACTCCATTACCAGACCCAACAAAACAAACCCCCCGGGTATCACACTAGACTGGATCCTAGTATCCCATCCTAATAAAGTCTTAAACTCTCGCATTATACCTGCCCCTGTAGGAGACCACTTGCCAGCTTTCACACACCAAGCTACCCAGTCCTCTCCTCACCTACACCAATATATTCACACACGTAACCTCACAAACTTTAACCCCACTACTTTCTCTGACCCCCTAAAACAAACTGGAACCCCCTAAAAACTCTTCCACTAGACAATGCCATAGAATTTTTCAACTCAACCTTCTTAAACGTCCTCAACTCCCTAGCTCCACCAAGAACAAAAAGAGTAAAAACCAAGACCGCCCCATGGCTAACCAAAGTTACCAAAAAACATATGCTACAAAGAGATAAATCCTGGAAAACATACCATCAAAACCAGCAGCCAGAAACTTTTCTTAAATATAAACAACTCCGCAACCTCACTAAAAAACAAATCATCAGAGACAAAAAGTCCTACTCTGTCAAACTCCAGTCTAACCAATCGAAAAAAAAAACATTTCTGGAATTCAATTAATTCTGTTCTCAACCCAGGTACCAAAAACAACCCCTACCCTGACACCAGCAAATCTGATCCTGAAATAGCCTCTCTATTCAACTCCTTCTTCACCACCTCCATAGCAGAGCTGACCAAGACCTTCCCTAACAATAACTCTTCCAATCTTCCTCATCCCCAACACCACCCTTTGCCCCCAATCCTCCACCAATATTTGAACTTAAATACATATCAACCTCCCACATAAAAAAAAATTACTCTCTAAATTAAAACCATGCTCCAATGCCCCTGACAATGTCCCATCTTCCTTCCTAAAAATACCTGCAGGTGGTATCGCTCTCCACATTAGCGTTGTGATCAATAGATCCATGCAGGAATTTTATATGCTCAAATTATGGTGTGCTGCCTTTATTCTACCTCTCCATTAAGGAGGCAAAAATATTGGCATCTCTAACTACCGCCCCATAGCTATCCTCTCTCCAATCTCAAAACTTCTGGAAAAATACATCCACCTTCAGCTTATGCCATTCCTAGCCAATCGCCAACTAATCACTCCAACCCAACACGGCTTCTGACCTTGCCATAGTACTATCACTGCCCTTCCCTCCTTCTTAGACACAATAAATCTGACCCGTGACTCTGGAAACATAGTATCAACAGTTCTACTAGATCTGTCCAAGGCATTTGATACCGTCTCCCACACCCATCTCTTGAACCATCTTTCTAACCTTAATCTCTCCCAGAATACCTTGTCCTGGTTCTCAAGCTACCTCTCTGACAGGTCTCAAGCTGTGAAATGGGGGAAAGACACCTCAACCTTCCTTCCTACCCCCACCGGGGTACCCCAGGGATCCATACTTGGTCCAATGCTATTCAACATGTTTATTAATGACTTCCACAAAGCCATACCCAACACCAAAATTGTACAATATGCAGACGATTCAACTTTAGTCTGCTGCGCCTCTAACCTCTCAGAGCTTCAAACAGTGACCCAAACTGCTTTCTCCACCGCTGAAAACCGGATGCTCCAAAAACACCTCTCGCTAAATGCCAAAAATCCAAAATACTATTATTCTCTCCCTCAAAAGCTTCCCCTCTTGATAAAAACTCGTTCCAAATTATTAGCCAAAACAACTCTACCACAGAGGTTGTTCCCTTCGCTAAACTACTTAGGGTTACTATTGATGAACACCTAAAATTTGACACTCACATCCAGCAAAACATTAAGAAAACCCATATAAACCCATATAAAACTTGGTATGCTACACAGACACATCCACTTTCTCTCTCCTTCCAGCAGACAAACTCTTGCCACTACCTGTCTACTCCCCTCACTAATGTATGGCACTCCTCTACTAACAAACTTATCTGCCTCTCTCTCCTCCAAATTGGAAGTCTGTTATAATAAGATTTCTAAATATGCAACCAAAGCCAAATTCTCCTCCCATCATTGTACTGCTCTTCATTTGTTAAATTGGCTTGTACTCTCCAACCATCTAGACTATCTCCAAATTACTACAGCCCACAGACTAATTTTTCAACCTACTAAGTGCCCAGCACTAACCAACATCCTTCAACCTTACACCCCTCAGAGAACTCTAAGATCTACTCACCAAAACCTAATCACTGTCCGCAAACCCAATCGTCCTGCTGGTCAGCTTCTGTTATCCTTTTCCTTAGCCAAAAAATGGAAGTCTCTTCCTTCCTCACTAAGGACTTGTGAAAACTATGAAAACTTTAAAACTCAGCTACATTCCTACCTTTCCTCTAACAGGAAATGCAACTGCACTCTCCCCACCTAGCCTAATAACCAATCCACTCCTTAAACTCCTGACTAACTCTGAGTACACGCTAACCTAACATAAATGTACATATTGTAAATAACATAATTGTGCGTATTATAAATAACCCATCCCACATTTTTTTCTCTCTTTTCCTTCTAAGTCTTTATTCTCCCTCTCAATTAAGTTACCACTAACATCCTAAATATTTAGATACTATGTAACCAAAGAATTTATTCCTGTTCTCTAGCATGAAATGAAATTGTAATTGTATCCTCTTTACTATGATTGTATATAGGTTCATAGATAGGTACTAGGCTATCTGCCCGAGGGCATTTATAAGCCTAGCCAGAGTGTATTGGCTTTCGCCGCGCCATTGATTAATTAACTGAGCCTCTGTCAAGCAGAGCCAATGAAGTGAACCCAGGGGTGTACTTTCTGTTACCCATCTACTCGTCAAGGCTTCTCTTGAAGAGTGTTAGTGAGGTGCTCTGCCTAATGTAGTTAGGAATTTTGTTCCAAAGCATGGGGAGTCTCTGTGACAGGAATCTATCCCTCCAGCATGTTCTTTTTATTGTTGTGGCGAGGTTTAGCTCACTAGAGCGCATGGCTCGCAGTGACTTGGATTTCTTTAGGTGGAGCATGTCCATCAATTCTGAGTTGGACGTGGCTTTGTAAGTCAGGCAGAGATCACCTCTGAGTAAGCGATATGCCACTGAGTACAGCCAGAGTTTTTTCAGTCGGGCTGCATAGGACATATGTTTGAGGCCAGTAATCCTCTTGGTGAGGTGCTTTTGTGGTCTTTCAAGCTGTTGGAAGTGTCTTGTGAGGTACATCCCAAATGGGGCCTTTTACTCTATGATGGGTCTGATGGGTGACGAGTAGAGGGGCACTATAACCTCTTTATTTCTAGATGCGAACCCCTTAGTAATTAGATGGGCCACATAGAAGGATTTCCTAACTACTTTGGCAATATAATTGTCAAAGGAGAGATCACTATCTACCTGGGTCCCCAGATCTCTTATTACCTCTTCTGTATTAAGGGGGCTGCCGCCTATGTGGTAATTCGTGGGTGTTTTGTTTTTCCTAAATGGGATGACTATGCATTTTTTGGCATTTAGCTTGAGGCCATGACTTTTGACTTTGACACCAGGTGTCTGCCTCAG